>NC_139458.1:28407500-28625000 GCF_057233095.1 Heloderma suspectum | reverse complement strand
TTTGCAGGCAAGGATGCAGATAGCTGGAGAGGGTTCAGAGGAGGGCAACAAAGATGATCAGGGGACTGGAAACAAAGCCCTATGAGGAGAAGCTGAAAGAACTGGGCATGTTCAGCCTTGAAAAGAGAAGACTGAGGGGAGATAGGATAGTGCTCTTCAAGTACTTGAAAGCTTGTAACAGAGAGGAAGGCCAGGATCTCTTCTCGATCATCCCAGAGTGCAGGACACAGAATAATGGGGTCAAGTTACAGAAAGCCAGATTCTGGCTGGAGAAACTTCAGGAGAAACTTCCTGACTGTTAGAGCAATATGACAATGGAAGCAGTGATGTAGGGAGGTGGTGGGCTCTCCCACACTGGAGGCATTCAAGATGAGGCTGGACAGCCACTTGTCAGGGATGTTCTGACTTAGATTCCTGCATTGAGCAGGGGGTTGGACATGATGGTCTTGTAGGCCCCTTCCAACCCTACTATTCTATGATTCTATGATCCTATGATCCTATGACTTTTGGATCTTTTTACTTTCCCGAAATTTGCGCATATTTATTTGTAGGAAAATACACACGTTTCTGCTGAGAAAAAGTTGAATGGAATGGGGGACTATGCTAAATGTTACATACTGAGGTAAATTCTGTAAAATGTTATGAAACCACTTAACGTAATTATTTGCGTATTTTTCAGCATGACGGGGAAAAATATTTCACATCCACCGGTGAGCGGATGATGGAACAAATTGTGCCTGACAATCCATGGCACACAGCCAGAGAGGATTTGACAGAGCTTGTACATCCCTACTCCCCACCGCACCCTCTGTGAGTGGGGGAGTGACAGGGAGTGACCCAAGGTCACCCAGTGAGCCAAACAACGTGTGCAGTTAGTCACAGGTTCCAACAGACATTCTCAAATGGTCTGCTTTTATTTTGGTGAAAAAGCTGCTGCAAATCCCCAAATTAGAATGTGTTACCAATCCCGACTGGGCCACTCCACCAGTTTGCTGCTGAAAATTTCTCCCTGCTGGCTTATTTTTTGCTCCCGAAAGTGTTGTTTACTGTAAACGCCTACTCTGGGAAAAATAAGTAGGTAGGGAGTGATTTCCAGCACAAAACCAGTGTGGAGCCCAGATAGGGAACACATTCCAGATTGTGGGTTGCACAACTGCTTTTTCTTCAAAAGAAAAGTGAATGGGTTAGTAGGGGCCATAGCTCAGTGTGACAGAGCATGAGGTCCCAAGTTCTATCCCCGGCTTCTCCAGGTAGGGCTAGGAAAGAATCCTGCCTGAAACCCTTGAGAACCACTGCCAGTCAGTGCCAAAAATACTGGTCTGGATGAACCAATGGTCAGCTTCAGTATAAGGCAGCTTCCTATGTTCCTGAGCACACTTATTTAAATACGTAAACATGTAATTTAGCCCTGAAGTTCAAGGTTCAGCAGGGTTTGGACTTGAGTAGCTTTCCCTTCCTTCTCCTGCAACAGTAGGACAAAAATGTCTGGTCCCTTTGTATCCCCATCAGTTGGCATCCCTAGGCTATCACAAGTGGAAGACTTTGGGTTTCACTTAGAGATGGGTGAGACGTTTTCTCCATTGAGGTTTTTCTAATAAATCTACCACATTCGCACCTCCCGAGCCTTTCAATGAGCAGAGACAGAGTTGCATTCCAAAATCCACATTTTTTGCTGGCTTTCCGATGCAGCCTGTCTCAGGGAAAATGCAGACACAAGAAATGTATATTTGAAAAAACTGTACACAAAACAGCATTTTGCCAATTTAAAATAGTGGGGGTGGGGGGAAGTGCTGTGCACCATTAAAAATTTGCACCAAAATTGGTACAGTAAGGTATACATTAGGGGAAATGTGCACAAAACGTACGAATTTCCATATGGATTTTAAAAAATAATAATCATAAGCTCCTGCAAAAACAGGATGTAACAGGCTTGACCTCAACAAATGAACACAAATCAACAGTCCCAACAGATCCAGCCATCTCAGCCCAGGTTCCACTAAAGGGTAACATATTTGTTTGTTTGTTTTTTAAAGTCTTATAGTTATTTGTTCTTGTTGTTGCTTAACTACCATGGTAAAAAGAGCTGTCCCCAATTTAGTGCCTCTAAAAAGAATGTAATTAGGTGAAGCTTTTGTCTGCATGCCAGGAAAAACTTCACCTGTTCAATTGAATTCCTACATGACATGTTAGGTTTCTGCTATAAGACACTGAAGCAGGGCCAGTTACTTTAAGGAGTGGTAACCTTAGATGCACATCCAAAGGTTGCCACTCAAAATGTCACCTAAAGTGACATTTGAAGCAAATTTAGAGGTTCCTCCCAAGTGAAACTTTTGAGAAAAAAATCCAAGAAAAGCCAGAAGGATAAAGGACTTTCAGGGGATCTGGGTTGCACACCCCTCTAATTTATATGTTGGATATCCACTAATTTTCTTTATGATGATAGCTGGTATCATTCGTTTTTTGTGACAGAGGGAAACACATTTTTATCTAGACTAGGCTAGAATTTGGCCTGTGTCCCCAGAGCCTTGATTAATCCACTGCACCTAACTTCCCTCCCCACCCCCACCCCACTCCATGGACTATAAAAGGAAAAGTTATGGTTCAGAAGGAGCATCATGCAGGGGGAGAAAAAGGAAGCAAAAGCATAAAGTATTAAACTTTCATCTGGCACCATAGGAGAGATGTAGTTATTAAATTTCAGCTGCTTATCGAACTGATATGAAAGTCATTTTGCATGATTGCTTTGCATCCTCAAATCTTCTGCTTTTATTTGCTGTGCATCTCTCTGCTTTCTTATTAGAGAAATACTCAAAGGATAAAAAAGCTGATAATATTATTCAGTTTTGACAATTAGGTGGAAAAAACATTTTAAGAAGTGCTTTTTTATTGCAGCTAGTAATAATATTGGTGGTTCTCCTGGTAGCAGTCTCTGCTGATGTTACCCAGGAGTGATGCTAGTTTTTACCCTGGAACTGCTAATGCTCAAATGGTTAGACTAGGGAAGCTTGTCCAGGGAAGGCATTCTCAGTATCATAAATGTCATATGCAGCTTTATCTTATACAGCTTACAGAAGTGTCCCCATTCTTGTGTACCTCTGTCTGGCCATTGTTGTCTCCCAAAGGGCAATACATGGGTTCTCTCTCTATGCTGCCTCTTCCCTCAACATCAGTCAACATGACAACCATTTTGCAAGTCTTATACAGAAGCTGGTTCAGTCAATCCATTGGGGTGCATTTTCTGGTCCCCTGAGAGTGCTAGCATACTGCTGTTCTGTTTATTTACTTGTTTATTTTCAAATTATTCCCACAGAAGTGAATGGAACCATTCAGTTCCTTTGGAGATAGCTAAACTTCAGCAAAACCTCTCTACTGCCCCTGACACTGATCTACCCTTGCAGCCTTTTTATTTTATCCCATATAATTCAATGGTGTCCACTTAGGGATGGCCAAATCAGTTCATTTCTGGTCTCTGTGAATTTCTCATTAGGGATGGGTGGATCACTTACCCCGTTCCAGGTGGGGGGGTCTGCAGGGGGAGGAGGCAAACCATCCCTCCCCCCCAGAATCCATCCAGGCTGGCTCTGCTCTGTGGTGATCCTATGGAGCCGGCCGCCGGCTCCGCAGCGCTGGTGATATGGCCAGCCGCCATTGCCATGCTAAGTCTGGATGCAAATGGCGCCCACTACGCCATTTTCTTCCCTGTTTTCACGCGACAGGCTATGCAAATTATATTTATGTAGATATTTGTGTAGCCTATCATGTGAAAACAGGGACACAAATGGCATAGTGGATGTCATTTGCGTCTGGACTTAGCATAGCGATACAGCATGGCAATGGCGGCTGGCCGTATCACCAGCGCTGTTGAGCCAGGGGCCGGCTCTGCAGAATCACCACGTGGAGAAGCTGGCCTGGACAGATTCTGGAGGGGCATGGAAGTGAGTGCTCTATTCCGCCATGGACCCCAATGGGGCTGGATTCTTGGAATCTGGCCTCACTGGGGTTTGTGGCAGAATTCTCTGACATCCCTATTTCTCATACATTCAAACATAATATGGGTCCAATTTTCATATCAGTCTGCAGTGTTGTCGGTTTTTAAAACCACATGAGGGGCTGCATCCAGATTAAGGTGTGGGACTGGGCTGGCATGAGTGGACCCTCTCTCCCACTTCTCATCACAGCAGCATCTCCAGCCCCCTGAAAATGCTCTACAAAAGTCAGGGGAGCTGGCTGAATGGAGTGAGCTTTGGTGAGTGTGGTGGGGAGGGAGATCCCCCCAAAATTGGCAAAAGTACCATCCTTGAGTGGAGACTTTCTGTCCACAGAACTAGGGATGCTGGAGTAATTCGAGATGGACTAAAATGAGCTTGTTTTTCCAACAATCCAACCTGTGGAATCTGCTGCGGAGTGACCCCCTCAGGCCACGCAGAGTCTGTGGACTTTTGGATGAGGGATGGCGGAGAATTCCTCCCCGGATGTCAGTGAGGCTGAATGCACTGGCATTCAGCCCCCCGAAACCTGTGGCAGAATGGCCTCCCACCCCCTGCCACCCCACAGAATCCCCCCCGGGATGAAGCTTACCTGGGGAGGAGGTTCCAGTGGCGGCGGCTCCAGCAGCAGCTCTGGCGGCGGCACTGGCAGCTAGTCTCTTGGCCGGCTGCTGCGGCCGCAAATGGTGGCCGCTGTAGTGGCCGCCATTTGCATCCTGCCAGGCTGCCGTGATAGGCTATGTAAGTATTTACATAGCCTATCACAGCAAAGAGCAGGAACGCAAATGGTGGCCGCTACACTGTTTGCGCCGCTGCTGTTTTCGTGATGGGCTACGTAAGTATTTACGTAGCCTATCACAGTAAAGGCAGCCATGCAAATGGTGGCCACTACATCATTTGCGTGGCTGCCTTTACCATGATAGGCTACGTAAATACTTATGTAGCCTATCATGAAAAGAGCAGTGGCACAAACAGCATAGCAGCCGCCGTTTGCGTTCCTGCTCTTTGCTGTGATAAGCTTAGGGTTGGCGGAGAATTTCTCCCCGAAACTTCAGGGGGCCGAGCGCCAACGTGTTTGGCCCCCCAAACAAGTTTCGGGGAGAAATTCTCCACACCCCCCAAGCCCCCTGCACCCCCCCCCCCGGGACAGGACTTACCTTTCCCGAATGTCCCTCCCGGCGGCGGGTCCCGGCAGCGGTTCGTCGGGTCTTCGTCAGGGGCGGGGGCGGCAGCCGATCTTTCGACCGGCTGCCACCGCCGCCATCCCAATAAAAGTAAAAAAAAAACAACCGCCCCCATGATAGGCTACGTGACGATTAACGTAGCCTATCACGGCTAGATTTGCAAAGTCAGCCGTGATAGGCTACGTAAATCATCACGTAGCCTATCACGGGCGACTTTAAAAAAAAAAAAAAAAGCACGTATGGCTAATGGCGGCCCCCATAGGGAGCCGCCATTTACGTTCCTTATTTGGTCGCTGTAGTCTACGTAAAGATTACGTAGACTACGGCGAAAATAAGGGCAACGCTATTTGCGTAGCCCTTATTTTCGCCATAGTCTACGTAAAGATTTACGTAGACTACAGCGACCAAATAAGGAACGCGAATGGCAGATCCCTATGAGGGCCGCCATTTGCGTACGTGCTTTTTTTTTTTTTAAGTCACCCGTGATAGGCTACGTGACGATTTACATAGCTATCACGGCTGACTTTGCAGATCTAGCCATGATAGGCTACGTTAATCGTCACGTAGCCTATCACGGGGGCGTGGTTTTTTTTTTACTTTTTAGTTCGTGGCCAGGCGAGGCGACGTGCCTCCTCCCCAGCCTAAATTTCGGCCGGGCGAGGTGGGAAGCCTCCCCCCCCGGCCTGAATTTCGGCTGGGCGAGGTGGGAAGCCTCCCCCCCCGGCCTGAAGTTCGGGGGGAGAGCAGCGAAGCGCCTCCCCCCCACCGCAAAAAGCTGTGAGACCAGGTAAGTTACTTTCGTGCACCCCTAGATAAGCTACGTAAATACTTACATAGCCTATCATGGCAGCCTGGCAGGTTGCAAATGGTAGCCGCTACAGCGGCTACCATTTGCGTCCGCAGCAGCCCGGCCACGGCCGGAACTCCCGCTGCAGATGGCCCTGGCTGGCGGCTCCACGGAGCCGCCGCAGAGCAGAGCCGGCCAGGGAGGATTCCAGGGGGAGGGACGGAGCGCCTTCCCCCCCCATTGTGAATCACACCTGCGAAAAGGTAAGTGACTTTCGTACATCCCTACCACCCAATAGCCGAAGCTTTCTGGGTGGTTCATAGATGTGAACAAAAAATATGGACTAAACAAAATTCACAAGAACATAAGCAGAGCCATGCTGGATCAAACCAAGGGTTCATCTTGTCCAGCATTGTGTTCACACAGTGGCCAAACTGCTGCCCACAGGAAACCCACAAGGAGGACATGAGTGCAATAGCACTGTCCTACTCATGTTCTTCAGCAGTTGGTGTACATAGGCTAGGGATGTATGAGAAATTAGTTTCAATTTGTTTTTGATCAGGATTTACCCAGTTTGCACCTTCCAGAGTGAACACAGACTCAGTTGCAACCTGCAGTCAAGGTCCATACTTTTCCAAAGTTGCAGGATGACCTGTGGACCCCCCAAATGCATTTGACAGCCTGCATACATCTGAAAAATGTGCATGGCAAAATACACACTTTTGAAAAATGCGCACAAATACATCTTAGACAGTGGGAGAAGAATGCATACATTTCAAAGATGTACACAATTTGTGTGTACATTGGGAAAATATGCACATAAATGTGCACAGATTTTTATGTGAAAAGAAAAAACAAAGTTCACAACCTGATACTGACTAGGGATGTACGAAAGTCACTTACCTGGTCTCGCAGCTTGCTTCACGGTGGGGGGGAGGCGCTTCGCTTCTCCCCCCGAAGTTCAGGCCGGGGGGGGGAGGCTTCCCGCCTCGCCCGGCTGAAATTCAGGCCGGGGAGAAGCGCCCCGTCTCCCCGGCCGCGAACTTCAAAAGAAAAGTAAAAAAAAAAAAAGCCCTGTGATAGGCTACATAACGATTTACGTAGCCTATCACAGCTGACTGCAGGGACGCAAACAGCGGCAGCTACGGCCACCGCCATTTGCAGTCCCAGCAGGACAGGAGTCGTGGCGGGACAGATGGGGAGCCTCCACCCCAGCCAGAATTTCTTGCCAGCCACAGCCATTCGCCTCCTTGTCCCTGCCGATTGCCACGTCGTTAAAAAAAAAAAAAAAAGCGATCGGGAGGATGTGCCCATAGACTTATACGTAAATAGAGTCATGAATCTTGCGTATAGGTCTATGTGTCCATAGGCTTATACGCAAGATTCATGACTCTATTTGCGTATAAGTCTATGGGCACATCTTTCTGTTCGCCATTTTTTAAAAAAGATTTTTTTTAAGGCAATCGGCAGGGACAGGGAGGAGGCGAACGGCTCTGGCTGTCAAGAGGGAAGGTAAGCGCCCCCAAGCCAGTTCCCCAGCCCCCAGAATCCGAGTGGAGCAGAACAGCTCTGGAGGATTCTGGGGATGGAGTATGGATCGCCTCTCCCCTCCCCACAGATTCCCCACTGGAACAGATGGTGGGGAATCCATACACCCCTAGGAATAATATACCATTGGGATGGGCAAACTTACCATGGTCTGGGTTGCGCACTGCTCACCAGACCACACTGGCTGCCTGCCCCTGCTCACCACATGCTGCAAGTTGCCAGGCAGTCCATGAGCACCCAGAGCATGCTGCGCAGCTGCCCAATCCCTCACCAAGCTGCCATTTTGCATGAAAATGGCAGCTCGGCCTTTTTCATAAAGGCCAATTTTACACAAATGGTGGCCATAAAGCAGCCATTTACCCTGTAATCTTGTGTAAATGGTCATTTTACAGCTGCCATTTGTGCAAAATTGTCCCTTATGACAAAGGCCAAGCTGCCGTTTTGTGGCTCGGTGAGGGATTGGGAACCCCGAGCTTGCCCAATTTGGCATGCACCGAGTTGGGCAAGGGCAGGGTTCTGAGGACTGATTTCTCACTGGGCTGTGAGGCCCAGCCAGATGCCCATGACTACCGTAATACAACATTATGAGCTATCCCTGTTGTAATGCAAAATGTTTTGGGGTGGATCAGTCTTGAATGGTCAATTCCAACCCTTTGCCTTTACAAAAGACCTGCTCCTGGTGGAGATGGAAACTGCTAGTATTAATTTCTTAATATGGATCAACACTGCTGCCTGCATTTTTGAGCTCTCCTTGATGGTAGGAGTGCACGAAAGCCACTTACCTGGTCTCGCAGCTTGCTTCGCGGTGGGGGGTAGGCGCTTCGCTGCTCCCCCCGAAGTTCAGGCTGGGGGGGGAGGCTTCCCACCTCGCCCGGCCGAAATTCAGGCCAGGGGGGGATGCTTCCCGCCTCGCCTGGCCGAAATTCAGGCCGGGGAGGAGGCGCCTCGCCCGGCCGCGAAATGAAAAGTTTTTTAAAAAAACACGCCCCCGTGATAGGCTACGTGACGATTAACGTAGCCTATCACGGCTAGATCTGCAAAGTCAGCTGTGATAGGCTACGTTAATCGTCACGTAGCCTATCACGGGTGACTTAAAAAAAAAAAGCGCGTACGCAAATGGCGGCCCCCATAGGGAGCCACCATTCGCGTTCCTTATTTGGTCGCTGTAGTCTACGTAAATCTTTACGTAGTCTACATAATATTTATGTAGACTACAGCGACCAAATAAGGAACGTGAATGGCGGCTCCCTATGGGAGCCGCCATTAGCCGTACGCACTTTTTTTTTTTTTAAGTCACCCGTGATAGGCTACGTGACGATTGACGTAGCCTATCACGGCTGACTTTGCAAATCTAGCCATGATAGGCTACGTTAATCGTCACGTAGCCTAACACGGGGGCGTTTTTTTTTTTTTTTTTTACTTTTATTGGAATGGCAGCGGCGGCAGCCGGTCGAAAGACTGGCTGCCGCCTCTGCCCCTGTTGAAGACCTGACGAACCGCCGCCGGGACCCGCCGCCGGGAGGGACATTCGGGAAAGGTAAGTCCCGTCCCGGGGGGGGTGCGGGGGGCAGGGGTGTGTGGAGAATTTCTTCCCGAAACTACTTCGGGGGGCCGAACACGTTGGCACTCGGCCCCCTGAATTTTCAGGGAGAAATTCTCCCCCATCCCTACTTGATGGTGTTGCTATGGGGATTGTCACAGGTGCATTTGCACTTCAATGTTTACCACTACACTGCTGCATTCAACTTGGCTATTTCTGTTTAGGGCAACTAGGTTAGTTGGGGAAAACAAAAGGGTGGCTGGGCACAGCCATTCAGTGCTGCCTGGAATGGTGATACTGCAGTTAGGTAAGTCCACCAGGGATCGCTGACAAAGGAAGGGGCCAGTAGAGAGGATACTTTGTCAGGGCTGCGCAGAGAAGCCATAATGCATTGGTAGTGCTAGAGATGGGTAAAGCTGCCAATTTCATTTTCTCTCTTGTTTCTCACTTTTCCAGTCTTAGGTTTGTTTCGTCTCAGACTTTCCCCAGTCTTAACTTTAGTTCGTCCCAAACTTTGAGACATCTTTTCAAAGCTTGCATGGAAATGTATCTGAATTTGTGTGCACATTTCTCCTAATACATGCATTTTTGTATGCTTGTTTAACTAATATTAGGGATGGCGTGGGCACCTGATTCAGTCCAGGAATCTGGCATAACCACCCCTGCCTGCACCCCCAAGCCCCATTCACCGAGCCCTGGCCCCTCATCGCCCCCTGCCTGCGTTCAGCAAATCACCTGCACTCATCCTGGTGGCCTTGTCGACCTTCATGGTCACCTTTTATTTAGAAAGAAAATGGCGCTTGCAAAAATGCACATATTCACGTATGTGAAAATGTGCATTTTTGTGAAGGCACCTAGTTGCGTATGTGCAAAGATGCCCATTTTCCAAAAATGCCCGTTTTTGCGCACACAAAAACTGTGCACTTCACACATGAGAATATGCACATTTGCAAAATGCACATTTTGCGCATACAAAAACATGCGCATTTTTGCGATCGCCATTTTATTTTTCAAAAAATGGTGACCACAGAGCTTGATGAGGCCACTGGGGTGAGTTCAGGCTGCTCACCAAGCATGGGAGGAGCTTGAGCATGGTCCGGGGACTGGCAAGCAGGGGCAGGGGCTGGGCGGGCATCCAGAGAACCCAGTCGGGGGTGAATTCGCACATCCGTAACTAATATACACATTTTTGCAGGCAATTTTCCTAGTAGAATACATTTTATATGTTAATTTCAATAATACAGTATATGAATTTCTGTACATAGTGTTTAACTGGAGAATTCCATTGCCAAATTCAGAGAGGTACAAATATTGAAGGATAACTGAGTTTTGGTTCACATAGTGGTTCGAATGCATGAAATTATGTAAATTCACATTACAATGTGAACTGAACAAATTTCTTCCCCATCCCTAGGTAGAGCACATGCTTTGCATAGAGAAGGCCTCAGGTTCAGTACTTGGCATCTCCACTTCAGAAAGCCATGTGAAAGACCTGGATAGCCTCTGCCATTCAGAGAAGAGAATACTAGGCCAGATGGACCAATAGTATGGCCCAGTACAATACAGCTTCTTGTGCATACTCAATGGTGATTCAAGATCAAGGCGTTGCTAGTCAGTGCTAATCCTACCACAATAGAGGCATGATCAGTGGTAGTTCAAGCAGCAAACCAGTGGTAAGCTGTTACTGTGATTGTCCATGAATATAATGCTGCTGTGAGGTATGTAATGCATGGGTCAAACCTTTTATTTCAATCCCTGTATTAATACATTGTATTCAGTTTCCAGATAATCATTATTATCTCCAGGAGAACATAATGGTTTCTCTGTAGCATATGCACTTTATGTTTGTGGTAAATTTTGTGATTCAAAATTATAGGCCTGTGAAATAGTTTATTATTATAACCATCAGTGGCGAAAAACTGTCAACTATTGTAATGTGTCAATGCTATGGCTAAGTGGTTAGATTCTAATGTGGTATATACTAAGCAGCATGTAACCTGATATTTTGTTGCTTTGGGCTTTTTTTTAACCCATTCTTTCCCCAAAAGATATCAGAGGGCAGCACAATTTAAGAATAGTGGCATAAATGTTGGAAAACAAAACAAAAACGATATTGCTAAAAGAAGAAGTATTATCTTGCTGGATAAAATCAGAAGTCCATGTAGTCCACTGTACCCCAACATGGTGCTCTCCAGAAGTGTGGGACTTCAACTCCCATCATTCACAATTTAAACTTTGTTATTTGACATTTTTTTTAGGGATGTACGAAAGTCACTTACCTTATGACGAAATCGATTTGCGGTGGGGGGGAGGTGCTCCGTCCCTCCCCCCGAAATTCTGGCTGGGGGGAGGCGCCCCGTCCCTCCCGCCACAAATCCTGGCCAGCCGGGTCTGCAAATGGTGGCGGCCATAGCCGCCGCTGTTTGCGTCCCTGTAGTCAGCCGTGATAGGTAAATAGGCTATCACGGCTGACTAAAAAACACACACAAAAAACGTGCGTACGCAAATGGCAGCGCCCATGGGCGCCGCCATTTGCGTTCCTTATTTTGGCACGTCTAGTCTACGTAAACATTTACGTAGACTACGGCGGAAATGAGGGAAATGCAAATAGTGTAGCGTCTATGCTAGTTGCGTTCCCCTTATTTTCGCTGTAGTCTACGTAAATGTTTACGTAGACTAGACGTGCCAAAATAAGGAATGCAAATGGCGGCACTCATGGGCGCCGCCATTTGCATACGCGCGGGTTTTTTTTTTACTCAGCCGTGATAGGCTACGTAAACATTTACGTAGCCTATCACGGTATTTTTTAAAAATCTAGCCGTGATAGGCTATGCAAATCTTTACGTAGCCTATCACATTTTTTGTTTTGTTTTTTACTGGAAATGGTGACGGCGGCAGCTGGTCGGAAGACTGGCCGCCGCAGCTGCCGCCACTGAACCGCCGCCAAACCGCCGCCGCCGCCGCCGCCAGGGAGATTCGCCCAAGGTAAGTCCTGTCCTGGGGGGGCGGGGGGCAGACTATTTCACCACCGATTTCAGAGGGCTGAATGTGCTGGCATTCAGCCTCCCCGAGATTCGTGGCAAAATTCTCTGACATCCGTACATTTTGTGGTCTCTTTTTTGGTTATAGAATCATAGAATAGTAGGGTTGGAAGGGGCCTATAAGAACATTGAGTCCAACCACCTGCTCAGTGCAGGAATCTAAATCAAGATAGGGTATAATCCCTCTAATACTGCCCTCATTTTGCTTTCCCACCTCCAAACTGCACATATTTAAATATGCACATGTTTTTAACTTCCTGTTTTATGTAGCAATCAAAGGCATGTAAATGGGGGGCACTCCCCGAATGGGATCGCAGTGAGTCCTGGAGAGCACGAGCAAGTGTGAGCGGGGGCGAGCAAGGACAGGGTCACGGTGGGAGCAGTCCAGGGGGCATGGGCAGGGGAAGCCCGACAAATTTCCAGACCCAGTCAGGCACCCGCAACATCCCTACATCTAATAGCCAAACCACATGCTACCTAAAGTAGATACCTAGGACCCAGAAAGTTTCAAGGCTGGTTTGGTGGAGGCAGCCAGAGAAAAGGAAAGGTTACCACCCAGTGGCAGTGGAAAGGGTCATGGGAAGGGAAGAGCAAAGAGAAACATGGGCATGCTATTTTGTCTGTTTTCCTTTCTGCTCATGGGCACCACCAGTGCTGGGGAGGTCTCCCTTTGACTGTGGTGCAAAGCCCTGCTGCCCCACCAATGCTGCTCCAAGGGAGTAAAGGGCAAAACGAGGGTGTTACAGGATGTTGGGGGCATATCAGGGGAGGTTTTAAATACAACAGGGGAAAAACCCTTTGTTCCCCAGACATAGTGGGGAGGAGGTAAAAAGCCACCCCCATGTTCCACCTGATGATCATAAGCCCCAGCAGGGCTTAGGAAGTGGCCACTCTTCCACCACAGCCTCCCCACTTCCCCATAGGATTTCTCTGCTAGAAATATGCATTTAAACTAAAGAGACAATATATTTAGAAATGAATATTTTGAGAGAAATGCATTCCAAACACTCAGACAGCTGACCTGAAGGGCCAGTCTTTGCCCACCAAGCCCTATAAAATTGTAGCCCAAGTGCTTACTTTTTGGTCTGTGCAACATGTCTGGTGTCTGAGGATTCTGCCCAAATGCCTGATCCCAGGTGGCTGCCTTGGATCTTGGCTCCTCCTGCCTGGTTTTCATGATATACTTGCATTTGCTTCTGCCCCTCCAGTACCTTGATCCTCTCCTGCTGCCTTTTAGGGTTGGCGGAGAATTTCTCCCCGAAACTTCGCCAACGTATTCGGCCCCCTGAACAAGTTTCGTGGAGAAATCCTCCGAACCCCCCCCGCCCCCCACACACCCCCCGAGACGGGACTTACCTTCGCCGAATGTCCCTCCCGGCGGCGGGTCCGGCCGGCGGTTCGGCGGGTGTTCGAGCGGGGTGGGAGCAGCAGCCGGTCTTTTGACCAGCTCCTGCCGCCGCCATTGCAATAAAAGAAAAAAAAAAGTCCCCTGATAGGCTACGTGACGATTCACGTAGCCTATCATGGCTAGATTTGCAAAGTCAGCCGTGATAGGCTATGTCAATCGTCACGTAGCCTATCACGGGTGACTGTAAAAAAAAAAAAAAGTTTATACGGATAATGGCGGCCCCCATAGGGAGCTGCCATTCCCGTTCCTTATTTGGTCACTGTAGTCTACGTAAATGTTTACGCAGACTACGGCGAAAATAAGGGCAACGCTATTTGCGTTGCCCTTATTTTCGCCGTAGTCTACGTAAACATTTACGTAGACTACAGCGACTAAATAAGGAACGAGAATGGCGGCTCCCTATGGGGGCTGCCATTTGCGTACGCGCTTTTTTTTTTTTTTTTAAGTCACCTGTGATAGGCTACGTGACAATTGACGTAGCCTATCACGGCTGACTTTGCAGATCTAGCCATGATAGGCTACGTGAATCGTCATGTAGCGTATCAGGGGGCGTTGTTGTTTTTTTTTAACTTTCGCGTTCGCGGCCGGGCGAGGCGGGAAGCCTCCTCCCTGGCCTGAATTTCGGCCGGGCCAAGGCGGGAAGCCTCCCCCCCAGCCGGAACTTCGCGGGGGGAGCAGCGAAGCGCCTCCCCCCCACCGTGAACGTCCTTCGAGGACAGGTAAGTGACTTTCGTCCACCCCTACTTCAAATTCCACTTGTGCCTGGGTTTGACTACTTCTGGCATTCTTGAACCTCTGCTCCTGCCTTGATAGGTTTTTACTAGTGCTGTGCCAAAAATGTCAACTCTTCCATTTTTGGCATTTTGGGGCATGGGGGGGAATGAAAACTCTGGAGAGAGAGGCTGGGAGAGGTGAGAATTTCAGAAAATTATCTCTTGGGGAGGGGGCAGGGTTTCCACATGCGTTTTTAAGTGTAGGGAATTCTTGAGGGGTCTTTCTTTTTCTGTTCTTTCTTTTCTTTTCTTTTTGTGTGGTAAAAACACCCCCTGCACTTCCAGGAGCCCAGGCTTCTTCTCCAGCCTGGCAGTTCTTTCTAAACTGCCAGAAGACCATGTGACCTCACCCTCTCCAATGGGCATTCTGGAAGTACTCCCAGCTGGTGAAGAGGCCTCAGCTCCTGGAGGTGCAGAGGGTGTTTTGTTAAAAAAAGAAATTAAAAAAAAACAGAAGGCCCCTCAAGAATCGCCCACGCTTAAAAAAAAAAAAAGGCATGTGGAAATCCTGTCTCCCTCCGCAAGGCGAAAATTTTCTGAAATCCTCCCCCTCCCTGTGAAAGAGGCAGAAAAAGCAATGCCTCTTTCGCAGGGAGAGAAAAAGTTCCCCCAAACAGGGGGTAGTTTTCAGCACAGCAGGGTATAGGGTATGACAGGATATAACAGAGGTGCAGACCCTCAGGCCCTGGCATCAAATCCAGCCTGCCTGGCAATGCAGTCAGGCCCACTGGTGTTCTGTAGATGGCCAGGCCCAAGTCTACTGGTCTCACCCCCTTTCCCCCAACCACCAATCATTTGCTCAGCCCTGCCTTACAGGATTATTATAAGGATTATAAGTAGATAATGCACGCAAAGCACTTTGAACATTGTCTTTAAGGGAATGTGGCCCCTGAGAGCTTTTCTGAAATGGAATTCCACCCTCAGGCTGAAAAATTGGTCAGATCTACACCTCGTGTCATATCATTACAATTCCATCATGGTAACGCTATATCCTTCTTGTGCATTTATACCTCATAGGACACACAATGACATTTGTTGCGGTATTTTGGAGAATGTGGAATAAAAACCAGGAAATAACACTATGATAGTGGTATTTTGAATGTGTAATGTGCCCCAACAGTTGTCAGTGCAAGACCCCTCAAGGATTGCCTACGCTTAAAAAAAGGTATGTGGAAACCCTGTCTCCCTCCCCGAGGCAAAACCTCTCCGAAATTCCCTCCTCCCTGCAAAAGAGGCAGAAAAAACAATGCCTCTTTCACAGGGAAAGAAAACATTCCCAAAAATAGAGGTTTCAGCACAGCACTAGTTTTTACACCACACCCTTGTTTCTGACCAAATTGGTCTCAGGACCAGACTCCCATCCCAGGTCCCAGAAGCTGACTGCATGGACTCTGACCCTTGCCAAGGCCAGACTTCTTCTTCTCCTTCTTCTTCTTCTTCTTCTTCTTCTTCTTCTTCTTCTTCTTCTTCTTCTTCTTCTTCTTCTTCTTCTTCTTCTGCTGCTGCTGCTGCTGCTGCTGCTGCTGCTTCTGCTGCTGCTGCTGCTGCTGCTTCTTCTTCTTCTTCAAAATATTTCTTGGCTGGCTTTCAGGGCAGAAGCCCTCCCAAGGGGTGTACAATAATATAACATATAATATATTTGGGAAGGAGCCTGGGGGAAGGAGGACCAGCCAGCAGCTGCACCAGGCGGATCCTGAGCCTGCTTCTGCCGCCGCCAAACAGGTACTTAAGGCAGGGCTGCCAGATGCAGCGACTCGGCGTCACACCAAGTGCGACGCTAAGTGTGCACTTAGCATGGCACTTGGAGTCGCATGGAACAAGACCTGAAGACCCACCCACCTGCCTCTCCAGAGACACCAGCAGCCACAGATACCAGCAGCAAATAGCAGCAGCTCTAAAGACGAGGGAGAAAGGGGAAAACGTGGACTTTATCTGCTCCTTTTAAGCTGCTGTTCTCTTTTATCTCTTTTATCTTTTATATTCTTTTACACTGTTGAACATTTTTATATTCTAACATTTTAATATGTGCCTGGGAGGACTATTGGGCAACTCAGGGGGTCAGGGAGGTGCCACTATAACTGTGGTCACGGGCAGGGGGAGGTATGGCATTGGGGGATTAACAGGCCAGCTGAGGAGAAGAGGGGCTAGACACCTTACAGCTGTCCCCTCTTCTGGTTCTTCCCCCAACCTGATGGTTCCTGGCAGCCTTACCAGTCTGCCCTCAGGTCTGGTGGTACTGCTGCTGAATGCCAGGTCGGCCCAAAATAAAATCTCCCTCATCCATGACTTGATTGTGGATGAGGGGGCTGACCTGGCATGTATTACTGAGACCTGGGTGGGGAAACAGGGAGGGGTCACTCTCTCCCAGCTGTGCCCCGCTGGGTACTCAGTGCAGCACCAACACCGACTTGAGGGTTGGGGAGGGGGGGTTACCGTGGAGTATAGAAATTCAATCTCCCTCTCCAGGCTTCCTGCTCATTCGAGTGCAGATCTTGAGTGCTTGTACTTTGTGTTGGGTACCCGGGACAGATTAGGGATTCTGTTGGTGTACCGCCCACCCCGCTGCCCATCAGACTCCCTGCCTGAGCTGACAGAGGTGGTCTCAGACTTGGTGTTGAGGACCCCTAGGATGATGGTCCTGGGGGATCTCAACTTCCATGCCAAGGCCGCTGTATCCGGGGCGGCTCAGGACTTCATGGCCGCCATGACAACCATGGGGCTGTCCCAACATGTCATCGGCCCAACGCATATAAAGGGACACACGCTTGATCTGGTTTTCTCAACTGGGCAGGAGGATGGTGATCTGAAAGTGGAGGAATTAACATCTGTCCCTTTGTCATGGTCAGATCACTTCCTGCTGAGGTTTAGACTCCTGGCAGCCTTTCCCCTCTGCAAGGGTGGTGGACCTATTGAAATGGTCCCCCCCCAGAGATTATTGGATTCTGATGGATTCCAGAGGGCTCTGGGGGATTTTCCTGCTGGTATGGCTGGTGCTCCTGTCGAAGCCCAGGTCGCTCTGTGGAATGCAGAGATGACTCAGGCGGTTGACACAATCGCGCCCAAGCGCCCTCTCCCTCTGAGCAGAGCCCGGCCAGCTCCTTGGTATACACCTGAGCTGAGGGCAATGAAGCAAGAGGGGAGATGGCTAGAACGCAGGTGGAGGAAAACCCATGCTGAGTCTGACCGAACACAGGTAAGAGCCCACTATCAAGCCTACTCTGTGGCGGTGAGGGTGGCAAAGAGACAGTTCTTTTCCACCAGCATTGCATCTTCTCATTGTCGTCCAGCAGAGATTTCCTGAGTGGTTTGCAGCCTGTTACATTCTGGGCCAGGGAGAGAGACAGTGGAACCTTCGGTGGCATGCTGTGACAAGTTTGCATGGCACTTTGAAGATAAAGTCGCTCAGATTTATCATGAATTGGACACCACGATTAATGCAGTTCCATTGGTAGAGGCGTTCAGAGCACCGTCTGGTCCAGTTTTATTGGATGAGTTTCAGTTACTGAGGCCTGAGGATGCAGACAAGGTGCTTGGCCGATCAACCACTTGTGTGCTTGATCCTTGCCCTTCATGGCTTATTAAATCAAACAAGGAGGGGATGTCTGGCTGGGTCCAGGAGTTTGTAAATTCCTCCTTGAGAGAGGGAATGGTGCCTGCTGCTTTAAAAGATGCAGTAATTAGACCACTCCTGAAAAAGGCTCAAAAAGCCTAACCTGGACCCAGAGGATGTTAATAATTATAGGCCAGTGGCCAAAATCCCCTTCCTGGGCAAGGTGCTTGAGCGGGTGATTGTAGGACAACTCCAGGCACTGTTGAATGAAATGGATTATCTAGATCCATTTCAGTTGGGCTTCAGGCCTGGTTTTGGAATGGAAACTGCCTTGGTCGCCCTGTGGGATGACCTCTGCCAGGAGAGGGACAGGGGGAGTGCGACCCTGTTGATTCTCCTGGACCTCTCAGGGGCTTTCGATACCATCGACCATGGTATCCTTCTGGATAGGTTGTCTGGGTTGGGAGTTGGAGGCACTGCACTACAGTGGTTCCGCTCCTACTTGGATGGCCGATTCCAGAAGGTGGTGCTGGGGGATTATTGCTCTGTTCCATGGCAATTGTGCCATGGGGTTTCACAGGGCTCTATTTTATCCCCTATGCTGTTTAACATCTACATGAAACCGCTGGGGGAGGTTATCCGGAGGTGTGGGCTGAGGTGCCATCAATATGTGGATGACACCCAGCTCTACCTCTCTTTCTCATCAGATCCAGGTGAGGCAGTGGCTGTTCTGAACCAGTGCCTGAGCATGGTAATGGACTGGATGAGGGCCAATCAACTGAAACTCAATTCAGACAAGACGGAGGTACTGTTAGTGGGTGGTTCGTCTGCCTGGCTAGGTGATATTCAACCTGTTCTGGAGAGGGTTGCACTTCCCCTAAAGGATCAGGTTTGTAGTTTGGGGGTGCTCTTGGATCCAGAACTGTCATTTGAGGCACAGGTGAACTCAGTGGCACGGAGCACTTTTTATCAGCTTTGGCTGGTATACCAACTACGCCCTTATCTGGACAGAGATAGCCTAGCTACAGTTATCCATGCTCTGATAACTTCTCATCTGGATTACTGCAATGCGTTATACGTGGGGCTGCCTTTGAAAACAGTCCGGCAACTTCAGATGGTCCAAAATAGGGCAGCAAGATTGTTAACAGGGACTGGCCTGCGAACTCATATTACGCCAGTACTTTTTCAGCTGCACTGGCTGCCAGTCCATTTCTGGGCCCGATTCAAAGTACTGGTGTTAACATTCAAAGCCCTTAACGGCTTGGGGCCAGGTTACCTGAAGGATCGCCTCCTCCCATATGTGCCTGCCCGGACCTTAAGATCATCGTCAGTGGCCCTTCTCCGTGAGCCCCTGCCAAAGGAAGTGAGGCGGGTGGCTACTAGGAGGAGGGCTTTTTCTGCTGTGGCACCCCGGCTCTGGAATAAGCTCCCTGATGAGGTTCGCCTGGCACCTACATTGTATTCCTTTCAGTGCCAGGTGAAGACCTTTTTATTTTCCCAGGCATTTTAGCATTTTAGCTTTCTAAACTTTTAGCTTTGCTGTTTTAAATTTGTATTTTAAACTCCTGCACTGCTGCTAGGTTTTATTGTGGTTATATTGTTATATTGTGGTTTTAATGTTCTGTATATTTTAAATTGTTTTATTCTGTGCTGTTTGGTTTCAATTTTTGTGAACCACCCAGAGAGCTTCGGCTATTGGGTGGTATAGAAATAAATAAATAAATAAATAAATAAATAAATATAATAAAAACCGATGTGGTCTTAAAAAGCAATAAAAAACACAGCAAACACAGCAAAAACACAATAAAAAGGAATGAAAGCAGCAACACCTGCAAATATCAGGGAGAGACCAAAGTAACAGTATGTTTTCAAGGTCTTCTTAAAAGCCTTCTTAAAAGCCTGCAATGATTGGGCCTGGAGGACCCACTGCAGAAAAGGCCCTCACTTGTGTAATCATCCACCTAACTGCTTTTACCCAGGAGCAAATGAGAAGGGCCTCTCTTGCTGATCTTAAAATGTGGGCAGGCTGATATGGGTGAACGCGATCCTTCGAAGAATTTGGTCCCAAACCATTTAAGGCTTTAAAAGTCAAAACCAGCACTTTAAATTGGACTTGGAAACACACCAGAAATCAGTGCACCTGGTGCAGTATAGGCGTTATATGATAAAAACTGAAATTCATATCATGTCATGCCACATGATGGCTTGGCTAGAGATCTGCTGTTGTGGGAATTCTGTTCCATGTAACCCCGGCAGGATTCCTCAGTGTTTCTGTTTTGGTAAGCGGTGGCACACTGTAGCAATTTTTTTCCCCTGATTCCATAAATGTTTTGAGCATGTTTTCAGGTTCCGCCATTTGTGCAAATAGCCATTGGCAAAAATTGGGAGGGGAGCTTGAAATTTGTGCAAGCAGTGTCATTAAAAAAAAAAAAGACTATTGGCAATTTTGCAGAAGTGCACATGATCAGAAATCCGCCTACCCTCTACGTACCCCCACAGGGGCATATTGCCCTCTTGTAAACTTCCTTGTCTGTTTCATCCTTTCCACACACAACTTTGTTTAGCCCAGAGCCATATTCCATATTTGTCAAAGAACTTGTCCGTTCTCCCCACCCTTCGCCGGGGAGGGGGGAGGAATCCCCCTATGGGCTTCATTCGCTACAGATTGAATCAATGCTGGGGGTGGGGGGGACAGAACAAAATCCACAGGGCTGTAGCAGAAAAATCTCAAACAGAATTCTCATACTGATGTTACGTGAGCCAGCCTTGGCATTAAATGCAACCTCCTCCTCTTGTAGCATGCTTTGATTCCCTCCCTGCCTTCCTCTTTTCTTCCATGCGTACCTTCTGAATAAGCAAACTATTGTTTGTGCTTGTCCTCCAAAACCAGAATTGGAAACCATGGTTTGATGATAGTTTACAATTTGAATGTGGAGGGTAAATGCAAACCATCTAGCATCCCCCAGGAAGCTCAGCGAAGTCATGTTGGCATATCCGAGCATTCTTTGGCACTGCATTCTTTAATGTAGAGTTGTTGGACCCCTTTCAGCCTGAGGGTCAAATTTCATTTTGGAGAAGCTCTCAGGGGCCACATTCCCGTAGTGGCTGGGGATGATGGCAAAAAGGATGTGGCCCAAAATGCCAGCATATTTTTGCTTAACACTCTTACTGCCAGTACTAAGCCTTAGGAGAGGCTTTTCAAACTATTAGAATGGGGGGAAACCTGTACAGAAGTTGGGAAACAAATGTTTGGTGGCCAGCAAAAAGTGGGTGAGGCAGAAGAAGGGGGCATGAGCATCTGGATAATTCAGGGGAGCTGGGTTTGGCTGCTGGCCTGATGTTTTGCACCCCTGCTATCTGTGGGCTCTGCTAGAGCTGTGCACAAACTGCCTCTCAAAAGTCTCCAGCCTATTTGTAGGCAGAGAAATTGGGGGGACAATTTCACGGAATTTCTCCTAGGGGAGGAGAAATTCTCTGACAGTTTCTCACAGATGGGGCTTACTAATGGCAGGGCTTGTAGCACACAGTCTTTTTTTCCCCAAAGGGTTTTTGGTTTATTACACAGCTTCTGTAAGCGGCAACAGCATCAACTGTGTTGAGGCTCCCACTTTTCTGAGGCAGAACTTTGAATTTCCTTTGGTGGCATTTTTGAGCTTAACTAATCACTGAGAGGTGGCCGAGGGTGCTGTGTGTGTTTTCTCTCTCTATTACACATCTTTCCATTGCTCTGCAGCCTCCCAGGCCACCTGAACTTTCTGAAAAAGCCCCATGGGAGGAATTGCTTCATGATGTCTTCCTCATGATGTCTCTAACTGAAGTGCAGGAAGCTGAGGAGGCTACAGGTTACCACAGAGATTACTGCACAGTGACAGACAGGACACTCAGGCACACTCCTCAACCATCTCATAATAAGGTAAGCCCAAGAACCCCAAACTCAACCCATAAGAATTAGCCCCAGTTTTCTCCTCTTTTGAATTTCTTTTTGAAAGCAATTTCTTTTCTATCAAATTGAATGAGAATGGTACAAAAAAAAATGTGGAAGAAATTTCTGGCACAGCAGTAAACTCTGCTGACCTGCCCCATTCCAGAAATCAGTGTTTTCACTCATTGCCGGTTGCCCCAGAAGTGCTGTATCTTTCTTCTGCAAAGCACTGGGTTCCACTTCTGGACAGGAATTGGCAGGGTGTAAAGGGAATTGGTGGAAGCATAAGCAGCCTGTTGGATTCCAACCAAGCACTGCTCTCATAAATGTGCAAGTGCAACTTTTCAACAGTGAAGTAAGGTGTGTCTAACTGGAGTTCAGTCACACTCTAGGGATGGTGGAAAATTCTGCCACGGACTCCAATGAGTTTCCCAACTCCTCCAATGAGTTTGTTTCCCAATGGACCACTCACCTCCACCACCCCAGAAATACCACTCACCACAAATCAGATTTTTTTAACCGAACTATTACTTGTTCTACTTGCATCATTGCACAATTTCATAAGTGTGCATTAGTGTTAATGCACACTTGCACTAATACAAATTAGGACACCCCCCCCCCGAAAAACTGGTCTGAACTCTGTGGAATCCACATGACTTGGAAAAAGCCAATCTACTGAGGAATCTGCAGGTCAGATCCTTAGAAATCCAAACTCATTTGAATCCATTGTGGATTTCTCCAACATCGCTAGTAAAATGGATTTACTAAAATGATCAAGGGGCTGGAGCAACTCCCCTATGAGGAAGATTACAACGGGATTGTATAGCTTGGAGACGAGGCATGTAGGGGGAGACATGATAAAGGTGTACAAAATTATGCATGGTGTGGAGAAAGTGGATAGTGAGACATTTTTCTCCCTCTCTCATAATACTAGAACCCAGGGTCATCCCATGAAGCGGAATGGTGGGAGATTCATGACAGATAAAAGGAAGTAATTCAACTATGGAATTCACTACCACAAGATGGAGTGATGGCCATCAATTTGGATGGCTTTAAAGGGGTTAGACACATCCCTGGAGGAGAAGGCTATCAGTGGCTACTAGTCCTGATGACTATATGCTACTTCCAATATTAGAGGCAGTATGCCTATGTACACCAGTTGCTGGGGAACATGGGCTAGAGGGTGCTGTTGCACTCATGTCCTGTTTGCTGGTTTTCTGTGGGCAGCTGGCTGGCTACTGTGTGAACAGAATGCTGGACCAGATGGACCCTTAGTCTGATCCAGCATGGCTCTTCTTTTTTTTATGCTCTTAGGATCAGGAAGGTAGCACCTTAAGTGTTGTCAATACAAACAAAACACACAACGCAAACTCCAAAGAATCAAGTGGCACCTTAAAGAATAATTGATTCATTGTGGCATAAGCTTGGGCAGACTAGAGCCCATTTTATCAGGCGTGGATCTGACAAAGTACAGCAATCAATCTGCTAAACTTTTAAGCACCGCAAGGCTGTTTGTTGTTTTGGCAGCAACAGACTAATATGTCTACCCCTCTGGAACAAGCAAAACTAAAAGGGAAGATGATATGCTAACTATATGTAACTACCTTTGCACATTGTTCAAACATGCCCAGTAATATCCTTTCATGGTATCCTTTAGAAGTGTAAAATTACAGTATACAGAAGAAATAGTGCCTCTTGTTCCTAACCCAAGCAGATTTTAGACTTGGGTCAATAATTCACAGTGAACGGTTTGGCCTTTATGTCCTGTTCATGGAATTTTCAGAAACAGAGAGTCTTCACCTTGGACCTTTCCAGACTATTCTTTCTTTCTTTTTAAAGATAAATGTACAGTTGTTAGTCATTTGTTTCGCGAGAGCCAGACAATTTCCCTCAAGAAAATACTTCAGGTGCAATTATATTGACAGCCAGTGTGGTATAGTACTCAACCTGTTGCCCTCCAGATGTGTTGGACTTCAACTCCCATCATTCCCACCCTAGCCAATGTGGCAGGGTGATGGCATCACAAAAGCTTTGTCTAGAAGCACCCACCCACAGTGTATATCTTCCCCTTGTTAGAAGAAAAGTGTGGCAATGAATTAAAGACTCACACACACGCACATGCAGCACCCTATTCTGTTATGAGAGGTTATAGTAGTGAAGACACTAGATCAGGGTTATAGTTATAGTTATGGTTATGGCTAGGTGTGTTGGAGAAATACACAATGGAATCAAATGAGTAGACCGTGTCCAGGATTCGGTTCCCACATGGTCTTTTCTTATGTTCTTCAGTACTTTGCAAGCGGTATATGATTCTATTCAAATTTTCAAAGCACACAAATTGTCAGACATTTTTCACCCATTTCCATCTGTCAATTTTGGTTTCCCTCAGGGTCTCATTTTTCCAATCTTAAATTCAGTTCATTCCGAAATGTGATTAAAAAAAAAAAAAAGTTTGCATGAAAATTCATACATATTTTTGTGTGAATTTCTCCTAAGATTTTATTTTTGTACACAGTGTTGCCTGATGTGTGCATTTTTTGCATGCAATTGGCCTAATATAATGCATTTTTAGGTTCTTTTAACTAACAGAGACATTTTTGTGTGCACATTTCTCTAATACACACATTTTTGTATGCATTTCTTTGATTGGAAAACTCCATTGCAAAATTTGGAGAAGTGTGAATTTCCAAGGATAACTGAATTTTGGTTTGCGTATTGGTTCAGAAGTGCAACCTTAGGTAAATCCACATTAGAATGCAAACCAAGGAAATATCTCCACTTATAATACCTATGTGTAAATAAAAATCATATGTCAGAAGTGGTCATAATGCATGCTCCATTGATCCATGCATTTTCTGTTTTGTGGGCAATCCAGTGCTAAATGTTTCTCCCTAGAAAATCACAATATTTATTCAAATAAATGAAACACAAATATATTCCCCACATAGTTATAGTTATGCAGAAAGGTTTTTATAAAAATGGCCACTGTTTGAAGCTTTCACTTGTCATTAAGGTTTCCTCTTGTCACGGAAAAGTATTTCTGAACCCGGGAAAGATAGGGTACTAACCAGTCTCAACAAGTCACAACCTCAATATGCTGCTGGAGCAACTCATGGGGTTCTACTAGCACCAGGACCCCAATGCTAGGCATTCTAGAGTCTGAATGTCAGTTTATAGGATTGCATTCCAAGTCACAGAGAGACAAGATTTGCAAGATTCTTCAGAGACTCAAAGCAGCTGCAGTTCTTATGTTGCCATTGTGTCTGTTACGGATACATTGGCATTTTCTGCAATAAGCCTGCAAAACCTCCTGACATGAAGTCTTAAATAGACCTGGACATGTGTCAGAGAGTCATGGGCTCATCAGGGGTCCTTGGTGCATGGGTATGTGCACTTAAGGACACAAGGCCATTGTTTGCATTTGATGACATGTTTGGAGCAGAAAACCACTCGTGTCCCCACAGCTAATGCAATTTCCATTAAGTAAGACACTCTTTCGTGATACATATGTTTGACACTGAGTGCAGTGTCAAACAAAAAGTTCAGCCACGGTTACAGAACTGTTCCTACCCACAGGCCATTACTATGTGCCCAGTTACATGGAAAGGGATCTCTGAGTGTTACGTCTGTGTGCAGGAATAAAGCCACAGCAGCAAAGAAAGATAAGACAGATACATTTAAGTGAAAGACCTACAGCATTGTTTAAATGGCAGCTCTTCTTTTGTATTTTATAAACAACTATATGACACCGTAACAAAAGTTGTTTCATTTAGAACCGTCCTACATTCGGCAGTTTAATTATTCCCTTAATTATTGAAGCATTCATCATAGTTTTCCAATTGATTCATTGCTGGCTGGCTGCATTTCTTTGACTTGTTAATATAGTGACAAGTGAATTGACAGCCTTCTTGCTAACCCTACAAGAATAGTGGGAATAAGAGACTTGGAATCTTGAAAGGAATGTGTGTATTATTGTAATTAACCAACAAAACCTAGTGGCAAAAGCTTCAGTAAAAGGCAAAGGTACATAATAATATGTCAGAAAATACCAATTATCAGTGGCTTTTATAGTCAAATCTACCAAATAATATGTTCCTGGGGCAACTTTATTTTATTAAGAAATAAGCAATAAAGAAGAGATTCTTAGTGCAAATAAGCCTTCCGTAGAATATAGAGACCTCATGCTAAAAATAGCTAAATGCCATAGAAATTCAAACCTGGTTAGTTCAGCCTGCTGTTGGCTAGAAGAATGATGACACCTATATATTTAAAAACTACAAATGCTTCCAGTTGTTTTCTGATTTTGAAATTATTCTGTATCAGTCTCCTTCCATTAGGGGATTCATTAATATCTCTAATAACACAGGGATATTTATGTTTCTCTTGACTCTGTCCTGTGCTGCCTGTAATGCCTCACTTTTCTAAAACCTACCTTTGCAATACCACTCCATTCTCTCTTATGTTTTTAAAGCTTTTTACAGCTTCCCAAATCTGTCAGGTGCTTCCGACACTGCCTATCCTGTGCCCGATGACTTATGTCTCTGCAGCTAATGTTCAGATAGAGCCTCCAAATATTAGCATGATGTTCAGCTTGCTGCCCTTGGATGCTTCTTGACTTCACGATGCTAAGCAAATCAACTGCTTTCCCCTTTCAAGCAGGGGTATCTGCACGTAATAGGAAGAATTGGGGCAGGGGGAGGATAACAAAATGAGAAGCTTTGAGTGTTTGAAACATAAACCTTGAGGCTGAGTGTGTTCCACTGACGACCGTAGCTTCGAGGAGCAAATCCGTGTAAATCAATACATTTATTTAGCTCACTCACCAACTCTCTCCCCGAGTTAACACCCCAGCACACACAATGCTAGCGAAGGTGATTATCTCTGCTAGCATAATTCCTCCGTAACATCTGCTTTCGCCCATAACACTCCACTAATTTTTCCCTCATTTCATTACACATAATTTTCTTTCAACACAATCTACATGTATTAAGTGGTAATGACTTTCCAGTTAAGAGCAAATCGACGCCAAGGGACACCCCCCCCTCGATTGCCTGCCGTGCCTGACTCCAGCTATTAAAGATAAATTTGGTGTCTCAGAAAGCGGCAGTAAGCTAATCAATCAATTAAGCGGTTAGGACATACATTATCAAAATTCCACAGTGCGAGGGTGCATGAGAGCATGCTGATATGCTTGGTGATTTTAGGAATAAAAAAAAAAATTTGTAAATGACTAATGAACACACTTTGAGGTTGAAAGTCTCTATTTAGCATCTTCTGAACTGAAAACACAAACTATTGCACTAGTTAATCTAAGGGGGAACCTGTGTAAGGGTGGAATTCTAACCATATTATAAAGCTGGTGCACTGTCAAGCAGTATTTTAGGAATGAAGTACAGGAGAGACTAAATTCTTTGTCAACACTGTGTAAAATAAGCAAAAGACATTCTACATTAAGGCAGCTGTTGAAACTTGTCAGAATGTCTCTGGATACTGCCCAGGTTTCTAAGCAGAGATTAATATTCCATAACCTACTAGCTACAGTAACATGGGTTAAGGACAGCCTAACAAGTAACACACTGCCTTGAACTGTATTAGGATTAAACCATTCACTTGATTTTATATACATACCATGCATTCAGTTTCTTTAGACACATGGTGGTTTTTTTCCCCCCTGAAAAATCATAGAAATAAACTGAAATAACTTTCCAAGAAAGCATTGCCCCCCCCACACACCCACAAACACATCTAAACGCCACCTATGAACAACAGAGCAGAATGTAAAAAAAAAACAAAAACTACTCACCACTATCAGAAGAATCTGCACATTCTAAGCCACAGATGAATTCTGATTTTCTGAATGCAAGGACCTACACTGAACAAATAAAGAATGCAAGTTAGCACCAGTCACATGTTGTGTTGTGTTGTGTTTTTTAACTGCTATTCTTTCCTTTAGTGTAGTGTGTGTGTATGCATATTGTTGGAGGGGGAACTATATTCATTTAGGGTGGTTTTTAATTTTTTTTCCTTCCATGTCATATCTCACTTACCAGCTTATATGGTGATGCTTTGGCAAATACTGGTGAGTAAAAATGCAGCAAGCAGCATTTGCTCAGTAGAGAACAAGCTCAGTGGAGGAAAATGAAGCAAACTTTTATTTCCTGAAGCATATTAAAAATGAATACTACAGTAGGGTTAAATAGAAGATTACAGCAATGAGATGCCTAATAATAAAATTGTGAACCCCTTCATTTTTTTTAAAGAAACAATCAGTAAATCTTTAGAATAACAAGTGATTGTGACTAGCCTTTGCCAATTACTTTTCCTGTCAGCGTTAACCATTTTGCCTAAAGCTTTGTTATCCTAGTACTGTAGATATCAGATGAAATGATGACATGAAAAAACTGCAGACTTTCCTTGAGCTTCCATCCTCTGCCTCTCCTCCTCATCCCTTAACTTTCCTCAAATTGCATTGGATCATATACAGCCCATATTCAAGTGCTGAAGGAAGAAAACAATAACTTTTACTCTGCATAATTTGGGGGTGGCGGGGTGGTGGCAAAATGAAAACAGCACATGAAGAATGGAGGAGAACTTCTTAAAATGCAAACTGTAGTCAAATTAGGGAATATCAGTCTGTTTAGACTGATAGTATACAGCACTCTCTATTCCTTCTTTTTTGTCCTCTGTATTTTCTCAGGTAAACCTATTATCGAAGCTTGGGAATGAGAATAAGAATGGACACTACAAAGACAGTGTTTACCTCACAACTGATTTGATTACTTATAATCTAAAAGCATACATCTGCTATCACTTCCAGTGAACACAGGAAGTAGGAAATAAAATACAGTAGGTTATAAAATAACTGTGGTTACTATTAAAAGAAAAATAGCCTTCAGACAACAAAACAAAATGACATTTCAGTTATCTTTTTTTTCTTTTCCTTTCCTCTCTCCATTGAATACTTTACTGCTCATAAAGTGCTAAAACAATTACCCACTAAAAACAGTTGATATTCCCCTCTTTTCCATCTTTCTCTCTCTCTCTCTGTCTGTCTCTGTCTCTCTCTCTGTGTGTGTGTGTGTGAGAGAGAGAGAGAGAGAAAGAGAGTCTGTCTATCTCCCTCATTTCTGAATGGTTTTGTGTTTTTATAGCATATAAAATATTGCAGTGCTTTACCTTTATTTGAGTTGTTAAGACCATTTTGCAGAATATCCAGGTGTTGCCTTAATTTAGTTGGAAGGAAATACAACAGAGTTGTTTTCTTTAAAACGGGGCTTGAAAGCATTAATTGGACTTCTGACTAGATTTTTTTCAAAAAAATAAATCAGACTTTCCCTACTTTTGATAAAAACATGACATTTTATCTTCTCTCTCTTTTTCTCCCTTTTTCTCCTTTTGATTTAAAGGACAATAAACAATAGAACACACATCAAAGAAGTATTACTTTTCATTCCATTTTTTTAAAAGAGTGAAAAAATGTTTTAGACCAAACCATTTCCCTTACCCATTTTGCCCAGCACAGGTACACTCAAAAGGTGTGACCTTCTAAAGTTTTTGTTTGCAAACTTTTTGCAAGTTTGTGGAAAACAAACCTATTTCCCCCCCTTAAAAAAATAAAATAGGTCTATGCAGTGGCCAAATGAGGGGATTTAGGGTTGTTGTTGTTGTTGTTGTTGTTGTTGTTTATTTGAATTGAATAAAACACCCACCTTAAACCCGCCCTCTATTCGGTTCAGTAGCACCTCCATACTCCAATAAACCGTTTTCATTCCATCTGGCATGCGTTTGCTCTGAAGACATTTTCCTGTCAATCTCTCCCGCCACATTAAAAAATCTGTCATTACTATTGCATTGCTGCCTGACTCCAGAGATTTGTCTGACTGCTTTATTGCTCCACTCTTTTTTTTTCCTGCTACAGCCAAGAAGCAGAAATAAAGGTTTGTTGTTGAAACATGGCCGCAAGGAAAGTAGGAGGCACACATCTGTCAAGGTATTACCTTTCTTCAACCAGGGATTAAGGTGTTTTACTGCACTCGCTACTGAGCAGTCACACTGAATAAATTTTCTCAGTAGAACATAAAAATGAACTCATACATTTTGAACTGGGTTTCATTCTTTCAACCAGCCCAGATAATTATGCAATGGCATCACAGTGGGGGTGGGTGGAGGAAGTCAGGAAGGGGGAATTCTTTCCCTTCAAATTTGCATTCTTTAAATACAAAGAAGAAGCCAGAGAAGACTCAAGGAGACTGAGGCACCATAGGATTGAGTGGGAGGGAAATGGTTCCGCATCTTCTCTTCACCTTGCTCAGTACTGGATACCTGGAAAGGTTAACTAGATTGCAAGGGTTTTCTTTCCTTGTCTTGTGTTGTGTATATACGTACAAATGAACAAAAGAGGTTTCCCATTAATATTCACAGTCAACCTGAATGGAAGTAAGCAGTACAAAATTTCTGGTTTCTGAAACACTGTCAGTTTGACAAGCCCAAAGTAGTTGATATAAATATCTTCTTACTGATAGAATGTGAAGTTTCATCAAGGGACTCATGGGGGGGAGGGCAGCAGTGAGGACTGTTAACTCGACACCAATAACATAAAAAGAGTTGTGCTGGATCAGACCAAAGGCTTATCTAACCAGCATTCTCTTTCCACAGTGGCCAACCAGTTGCTGCCTCTGGGTAGCCCACAAGCAGGACAATGAGTGCAATAGCACCCTCCCATTCACGTTCCCCAGGCAGCAACTGGTATACAGAAGCATATTGCCTTTGTACCTGGAAGTAATAAATAGCTGCCATGACTAGTACCATGACTAGCCTTATCCTCTGTGAATTTGTCTAATTCTCTTTAAAGCCAGACTCCATGTTTGTGGCTATCAATCTTGTGGTTGTGAATTCTATAGTTTATCAACATGCTGCATTCATGCATCCTTTTGTCTGTCATGAATCTCCCACTATTCAGCTTCATGGGATGACCCTGGTTCTTGTACTATGAGAGAGGGAGAAAATCTTCTCTCTGTCCACTTTCTCCATGCCATGCACAATTGTGTACACCTCTATCATGTCTCCCCCTTACCTGTTTTTTTCCTAAATTAAAAGCCCTTGACATAGTAACCTTGTCTCACAGTCCTGTAGCTCCTTGATAATTTGGGTTGCCATTTTCTGTACCTTTTCTACTTCTACAATATCCTTTTTTGATGTGCCTTTACCAGAACACAGTATTTCAAGTATGGTTACACTATAGATTTGTATAAAGACATGATACTGGAAGATCTAGTTTTGATTCATTTCCAAATGGTCCCCAACATAGAATTTGCCTTTCTCACAGCAGTCACATGCTGGGTTGATATTTTCATTGAGCTATCCATCAGGACTCCAAGATCTCTTTCCTTGCCAGTCACCAGCAGTGACTGGGACCCCATCAGCATATATGTGAAGTTGGGATTTTTGTGTGTGCTGTCACTGCAAGTGGCAACAGCAGCAAATGTTTTGGCAGCCTGGTCACTATTTTGCATCCTTCACCATGCCCCATACCTAGTGTCATTCAAGGGCATTTTTGTGTGTGTGTGTGTGGGGGGGTATCTTCTTTTTCTGCTGCTTTGCAGCCTCCCAGACTGCACTTCCTGATCTGAAAAAGCCGTATGGGAGGAATTACTTCATGATGTCTTCCACTGGGCTTTCTTTGAAGTGTGAGAAGCTGGGGAGGCTACAGGCTGCCAGAGACATGGATTGTGCAATGAAAGATAGGACACTTGCAGTAGGATGACAGAAAAATCTGCGACAGAACCAAATGAGTTTGGATTTTTATTAATCTGACTAGGGATGTCATGGGTACCCAACCAGGTCCAGGTGTCCGTCAGGCCCCCTCAACCCATGACCCTTGAGCTGTGCCTGCTGAGACGCTGTCCTCGCTTGCACCCCACTCACACCCGCTCGTGCCCTCCCGGACTGTCCGGTGAGTGCCCACCAATTACATGCCTTTGTTTTCTGAGTAAAAAAATGGCGTTTAAAAAAATTATACTAAAATTATACTCTACAATTATACAATATTAGAGGTATAATGCCTCTAATAATTATTATAATTATTAGAGGCATTATACCTCTAATATTGTACATATTAAGCTTTTCTGGCCCCAAACTGTGCATATTTAAATATGCACATTTTTAAACTTCCCTTTTTAACGCAGAAAACAAAGGTGGGGAAATGGCAGGCGCTCACTAGATGGGATCATGGTGAGTCCAGGCAACTCGCCAAGTTTGTGGGCAGCCCAAGCGCAGGTCAGGGGGGATGAGTGGGGGGGCACTTCAGAGGGTGCCCAGAGAACCAAAGCTGGGGTGGGTTCTCACATCCCTAAATCTAACCCACAGATTTCCGAGTGGACAGGCTTTCTCTCAGTCAGGCAGATTCCATGGACTTGCAGACTGTTTTCTAACCTTCAGGAATTCTGCACAAATTTCATTGTAGAAAAATATCCCCCCCCCCATCAAAAATGTGCATTTCCCCCATAGACAATAGTGAAAAATATGCATTTTGGGTGGATTTGCACACTTTGGTGGAATTTGCACATTTCTAGATGTACAAATTTATACAAATTAAGGAACAAAAAAAAATCCAATTCCGTTGATGGGCAGACAATGGAACAAAAGGTGACTGACAACCTGCAAAACACAGATGGAACAGATTTTACACAATCCATACTAGGGGTGTATGGATTCCCCACCGTCTGTTCCAGTGGGGAATCCGTGGGGGGGGGAGATCCATTCCTCCCCCCCCCCGGAATCCTTCAGAGTGGTTCCACTCTGCTCAGATTCCAGGGGGGGAGAATTGGCTTGGGGGCGCTTACCTTCCCTCCTGCCAGCCAGAGCCGTTGGTTCGCCTCCTCCCTGTCCCTGCCGATTGCCATGTCTTAAAAAAGAAAAAGAAGGCAATTGGAAGGATGTGCCCATAGACTTATATGCAAATAGAGTCATGAATCTTGCATATAAGTCTATGTGTCCATAGGCTTATACACAAGATTCACGACTCTATTTTGTGTATAAGTCTATGGGCGCATACTCCTGATCGCCATTATTTTTTAAAAAAGCCATGGCAATTGGTAGGGCCAGGGAGGAGGTGAACGGCTCTGGCTGGCAAGAAGCAGCTGAGTGCTGTTCCATCTCCAGTCCTCCTGGAGCAGAGGTAAGTGGTCCCGATCCGCTGCAGATTCCTGAGGCCGGATTCCAAAGAATCCAGCCTCATTTGAATCTGCAGCGGATTTCTCTGACATCCCTAATCCATACATCCCTAACTAAACACTGTGCCCAAGAGTCATGGCAGCAGCTTTTATTTCTTCCCAGAAGGTCCTTAGAGTCACAGTGGGAAACTCATGGCCCTCCAGATGTTGTTGGACTCCAGCTCTTATTGTCCCTGACTTCTGGCCATGCTGGCTGAGCCCAATGGGAGTTGGAGTACACCAACAACTGGAGGACCACAGGTTGCCCATCCCTAGTTTAGAGTGAAGAAAGAAAGCATCCCCCATACACACACACACACACACACACACACACACTGGCTAAAAATATTGAGACAAAAATGGTGACTACTTGCTGTTCCAAGAGTACCATCATCATTGCTGTCAGGACTTCAGGTAGTTGGTGATGGCAGCAACAAGAACAACAACTGAGCTGGGAATTTGGTTTGGGCAAATTGTTTGCCCCTATCAAGGAGTTGTTTTCCCCTTCCGAATTTCAGCAAAAAATATTCACTGAATAACTTTAGGCTCAGCCTTACTGTATGTATGCTGGGTCACTGAGAGCATACTAGTGTTTTAGCAGCTGCACTAAGTTCCTATTTTCTGCCGGACACAATTCCTTAGGAGAAATTTGTTTCCATTATTTTTTTTATCAAAATTTGCTCAGTTTGCATCACTGAAAGCAGATTCGGATGCAATCTGTGGTCATATATTTCCAGGTTTGCAATGTGATTCAACAGCACATTGTGTTCAGTAGCATGAGTATGTTTGAAAAATGCACATGAAAAAATGTGTACTTTTGAAAAATGTATACAAATATGTTTTAAGCAATAACAGTTGAATGCATACATTTCAGAGATGCCACAATTGATGAGTATGTTCAGAAAAATATGCACGTAAATATGTATGGAACAAGCTTCCGGATGGAATGTGGAGAAATTTGGTGAACTCGAGTTGTGTTGATTCCCACGTGCCTACAATTCAACAACTTGAGCCCAAGATACATAAGAGATGCTGAAGAAAAGTAGGTGGGCCCTCTCCCCCTATGTTCCTCTTCATACTTTCCAACATTGGCCATGGAAGCACTTTGAACATTACCAACCACATGACAAATCAAGACACTTAAGAAACCCCTAGAGATAATTGTTTATTAGTGCTGAATTGATACTTTTTGGTTTAGATTATTTTTCTTCTTCCAGCTATCCAAAGGGGAGAAGGGTGAAAGGAAATTTCCCCCCAAATTGAGAAGAGGCAGGTTAATTTTTTTGGTGAAATGTTTGGATGCTGCTGGGGGTAAGTGCTTGGTGCTTACCTTCATAACTAAAGCTATGAAGTGGGTGAGAGATGTTGTCTCTTATAACTTTTAAAATAAAACATTGCACTTATCATCTGCACAGGCCAGGAATGTTTCACCTCTTTCAGCCCAAGGACCAAATTCCAGTGGTGGGTGGGACCAAAAACAAAAGGGTCAGGGACAAAAATACTAAAGGTGTCAGGATATTTTTGCTTAAAGCTCTTCCAATAACTAAGAGACATTCCAACCTTTTAGAAAGAGGAACAAACTGCACAAATGTGGGAAATCACCAAGAATGTGTAGTCAGGGGAGAAAGAGTGGGTCTAAGGAAAGGCCTTCTGGGGTACCACAGAGGGCTCGATTGGGAACCCAGGTGAGCTGGATTTGGCCCCCAAGGCCTGAGGTTCTGCACTCCTGCTTCAGGCAGTCTCCCTGGGCAACCATCTTGGAATGTCCATGGGAGAACATCATGATGAAACATCTTCCCAGGGGTATTCCAGGAAGCATTGTCAGTGGGGAGATTGCAGAGATCCAGGAGAGTGGCGTGATGACTTCTTGTTGAAAGTTAAAGGGAAAAACAACACTCAACCACTTCATAATGTTATCAAGGTAAGTGCCAACCTCCCCCTACCCCCAAAATTCACTGAAAGTATTCCATCCTTCCCCAAAAGTGGCATAAAACCCATGGCGGTTGTGGGGGGTTGGGGCACAAAGTTATTTCTTGCACTTGTCATTTACTGGAGTGTAACTTGCCCTAAGCCATCTAACTTAAGCCTCATTCATTTCTATGGGTCGACTCTAAGTAGGATACAGAACGCTTCAGCTATTGGGCGGTATAGAAATGAATGAATGAATACAACCTTACAAGGTAAATAAGTAAAATAAAATTTAAAACCATAAAGTAACATAGACAGATATTCAGCCAGTATTGCCCTGTCCCAGTCAACCAATTTAGACTGCCTGTGAGGAGCTAATTTTTATGATACCTTTTGTGTGTTCATTCCTTCATAAAGCAAACCATGGACCTTCATGGACCTGATTCCTTCTCCCTATCCCCCTTAACTCCCTCTGAAAATATTTGCCAACAATCATCGAATGATAGAGTTGGGGGGGGGGTCTCCTACCTGATGCAGGAAATCCAAAGCTAAAGCACCCCCAACAGCAAGCTCATAGGGATAAATGCCAAGTTCTGCACCTAGGGAAAAAAAACCAAATGCACAGTTACAAGATGGGGGATACGTGGCTCAACAACACTACAAGTGAGAAGGATCTTCGAATTGTTGTTGATCACAAGCTGAAGATGAGCCAACCATGGGATGTAGCTGCAAAAAAGGTGAATGCTATTTGGGGCTGCATTAAGAGACGTATAGCTTCCAAATCACATGAAGTTACCTTCTACTCAGCACTGGTTAGGCCTCATCTGCAGTACTGTGTCCAGTTCTGGGCACCACACTTTAAGAAGGATGCAGACAAACTGGAGAGGGTTCAGAGGAGGGCAACAAAGATGATCAGAGGACTGGAAACAAAGCCCTGTGAGGAGAGAATGAAAGAACTGGACATGTTTAGCCTTGAGAAGAGCAGACTGAGGGGAGATAGGATAGCGCTCTTCAAGTGCTTGAAAGGTTGTCACAGAGAGGAAGGCCAGAACTCTTCTAGATCCCACAGTGCAGGACACAGAATACTTGGCTCAAGTTACAAGAAGTCAGATTCTGGCTGAACATCAGGAAAAACTTCCTGACTGTTAGAGCAATACGACAATGGAACCAATGACCTAGGGAGGTGGTGGGCTGTCCCACACTGGAGGCATTCAAGATGAAGCTGGACAGCCATCTGTCAGGGATGCTTTGACTTAGATTCCTGTATTGAGCAGGGGGTTGGACTCAATCATCTTATAGGCCCCTTCCAACCCTACTATTCTATGATTCTATGATTCTTCAACTGCTGAGATCTGTCTCCCAGCCAGGGACAGACCATAACCCCTCTAGGTAATTGGTTCCATTGTCAAATTGCTCTTACCATTAAGAAGTTTCTCATATTGTTCAAATGAAATCTTCTCACCTTTAACTTAAGCCCACTAGATCTAACTATATAGATGTAGAAAAACTAGGGATGGTGGAGAAATCCACTGCGGACACCAATGAGACCGTATTCAAAGGAATCAGGCCTCCCGAGTCCACAGTGGAGTGGTACCACTTACCTCCACCTGCCCCCGGGATCCCACAGAGCTGGCTCTGCAGCGATTCTGAAGAGCCGCCCGCCAGCTCCGTATGCCTGCTGAATGGCGATACAGTAATGGCGGCTGCCATTACCGTATCACTGTTGAATGAATCCAGATGCAAACGCCATAGTGGACGCCACTTGCAGCCGTGAAGCTGTTAGTTTAACCTAAATGCAGCCATGTACAGCTGCATTTAGGTTAATCTAAGAGCTTTATGGCTGCAGTGGCATCCACTACGCCATTTGCATCTGGATTCATTCAACAGCGATACAGTAATGGCGGCCGCCATTACTGTATTGCCATTTGGCAGGCATATGGAGCTGGTGGCGGCTCCACGGAGTTGCCGCAGAATGGAGCTGGCTCCGTAGGATTGGATTCTGGGGAGAGGAACAGATCACCCAACCCCCCTGCGGGCGGATTCTCCCCAGAGCAGCAGGTAGGGAATCTGCCCATGCCTAAGAAAACCCAACATCCACTCGGACATTGAAGGTGCAAAAGTAAGAGTGCCACAGGACTATCTGTCTTGTTTTGATATAATATTTATTTATTTAATCGATTTCTATACTACTGACCATATTTAAAAATATCTTTAAGTGGTTTACATAATAGATCTTTGTTTATGAGCCCCCAGCCCCCAACCCCACACACACACACAATTTGGAGGGGGTGCTGTACAAGAGTGGCCATTTAGATATCACCAAGAAAGAGGAAACACATCACTAAAAAAGAAGAGAAAGAGGATACAGAGCTGCATGACATGTGTGTATGCTGATTTATATGTATAGATTCAAATGTAGACAATTTACATGGAAATTATATTTACATGATAATTTTATCATTTATAAGATAATTTACATACAAATAGAATACATGTCACCATAGTGAGTGAGACTGTGATTGTAACCTGTGTGCTTTGCATAGGGATGGCATGGCTGCCCAATTGAATCCGGGAGTCTGCTGGGCTCCTCCCCGCCTGTGCCCCCAGATGTGCCCGCTGAGCATCTGGCCTCACTCACCCCCACTCGTGCCCTCCTGGATGTTCCCCACACACACCCTGGATCCTGTATGCAAGTGCCTGCCATTTTCCCAAGCTTGTTTTTATGAAACAAGAAAGTCTTTAAAAATGTGCATATTTAAATATGCGCAAATTCAGGCTGGGAAAGGCCGATCTATGCAATATTAGAGGCATAAATGGCCCAGCCCAAATTAATCTTTCCCAGCCTGAATTTGCACATATTTAAATTAGGGATGTACGAAAGTCACTTACCTTTTCGAAGGGTGACATTCGCGGTGGGGGGGAGGTGCTCCGTCCCTCCCCCCAAAATTCTCTCCAGCCAGCTCCACTCCGTGGCGATTCCGCGGAGCCGTCAGCCGGGGCCGCCCGGAGCCGGACATCCGGCCGCTGGGCAGCTGCCATAGCCGCCGCCATTCACGTTCCTGTATTTTCCCATGATAGGCTACGTAAATATTTATGTAGCCTATCACAGCAAAAAACAAAACAAAACAACGAACACAAATGGCGGTGGCTATGGCAGCCGCCATTTGCGTTCCTTTTTTTTTTTGGCTGTGATAGGCTACGTAAATATTTACATAGCCTATTACGGCAAAAGAGATGGGTGCAAATGGCGGCCACTACACCATTTGTACCCCTCTCTTTTGCCGTGATAGGTTACATAAATATTTACATAGGCTATCACAGCAAAAAAAAAAGGAACGCAAATGGCGGCCACTGTAGCCGCTGCCATTTGCATTCGCTGTTTTGTTTTGTTTTTTGCCGTGATAGGCTACGTAAATACTTACGCAGCCTATCACGGCTTCCATAGGGACGCAAATGGCGTCCCTGCGTTAGCCGTGATAGGCTACATAAGTATTTACGTAGCCTATCACGGCTATAATGAAGAAGCGAATGGCAGCCGTGGCCACCATTCGCAAAGCTGTGCGAATGGCAGCAGGTCCCGTTTCGCACACCTTTTGCGGGGTGGGGGGCTTCATTCTGCACTGGCATTTGGCCTCACTGAGATCCGTGGCAGAATTCTCTGACATCCCTAATTTAAATACGTGCATTTTTAGAGACCTCCTTTTTTTTCATAAAATCAAGCTCAGGAAAATGGCCAGAGCTCGTGGACAGGATGTGGCATGCAGGTGGGTGGCTTGGTGAGCTCATGGGGGCTCGAGTGCAGGTCCGGGGGGGGCTTGAGTGGGGACAGCGTTTCAGTGGGCACCCGCCAAAATTGGACAGGGGTGGGTCCGTCCATCCCTAGCATAGCACAGTCTGTGGTCCTATAGTTCTTCATCTTTAAACAATTCTTGGACTGTGCAGACATTCAAATGGAGGACACCTTCAAACAGAGGACTGTGCTCTGAGAGCCCTTCAAATAGAGGACTGTCTTCTGTAAAGTAGGACACATGGCCACCCTAGTCTGTATAAAGGGCTAATGTGATTGCCCTGTCCCAGTCAATTTAGACTGCTTAACCACAGGTGATTGGCAAAAGCACAGTGACTCCAAACAGGGCTGCCTCCTTGTGACACATACCATTCTCAGCCTAATGGTCACCCCATGCCCTCTCGAGGTTCTTCTGTGTGGAGCACCAGAAGTGGACATCACGTCAAAGGCAAAGACTATCAACAGTGGCACAAGACATGTTGCGACCTGAAACAGAATCCAACCCCCCACTCACCCTGGCTAGAGCCAATGCCTTAAGAAGTCTTCCTGCACTATTCAGACACCAATTCCTCACTTTAGCTATCCCTCCCTCATGGTTGCTTCACTTTCTCATGGTTGCTTCACTTTGCTGAATTAAAGGGACGGCCTTCAAAACCATCTTTGAGTGTTCTCATTGGGAGACTGAAGGACTCTTTGCTTCCATCATCACAGACATCTCATCTCAGTGGGAATTAGTCAGATGGGAGTCATTTAGGGTTGTACAGACAGTGTAAAATCCAATCCATCTGTGTTTCATGGATTGTCAGGTGCCTTTTGTTCCATCGTCCACTTACAGTGAATGCGTTTTGGGGTTTTTTGGCCATGCGGAAAAATACACAAATAATTGCCTAAGTATTTACGTATTTACATAATTTACTTTAGTACATAATATTTAGCATATTCCCCATTCCATTCAACATTTCCTCAGCAGAAAGATATGTATTTTCTTACAAATTTATTAGGGATGTTAGAGAATTCCGCCACGGATCCCAGGGGGGGCAAATTCCAGTGAATTCGGCCCCTCGGAATCCATGGTGGAACGGAGCAACCCGCCCCACCACCCCACGAAAGCCCTGCGAAACGGAGCCTGCCTGGCTGCGGCTCCGGCTCTGGCTCCGGCTCTGGCTCTGGCTCCGGCTCTGGCTCCGGCTCCGGCTCTGGCTCCGGCGGCGGCGGCAGCTCCGGCTGCTGCTGGGCTGCTGTGGATGCAAATGGCGTCCTGAGTAGGGGATGCCATTTGCGTCCCTATGGTAGCCCATCATAGGCTACGTAAATATTTACATAGCCTATCACGGCTAAAGCAGGGACGCAAATGGCGTCCCCTATGCCATTTGCGTTCCCGCTTTAGCCGTGATGGGGGGAGGGACGGAGTGCCTCCCCCCCACATGGATGTCCCTGGATGAAACCAGGTAAGTGTTTCATACATCCCTAGAATTTATATGCGTAAATTTTGGGAAAGTAAAAGAATCATCCGAAAGTCCATGGACTCCACGCGGCCTGAGGGGGTTGCTCTGCAGAGGATTCTGGAGGTCGGATTCTTAGAAATCTGACCTCATTTTAGTCCGTTTCGAATTTCTCTGGCATCCCTAGTGTCATTGTCATGTGTGAACCAAACACTGAGCATGGCAGCACTATTACTTCCTGGGGAAATAGCACTCCTATTAGGATCAGAGTGTTGGCCTTTGGGGCTACAGTATCAAGTTTCTGGTGCATGTTCTGTGCCAGATTGCCATATGTGTGCCTCCAAGTGTGGGATGGAGGGATAGATCTACCTGCATTATGTCATTTACCTATATTTTCTTATGTATACATGCAAAGAGTTCTGTGCCTTTAAATGGTTTTCCCTGATCTTCAAGGACAGAGAGCAACAGCTGTGGCCACACCAGCTCCCTCAACCTCCTGTTTTGCAAAGCTCTAAAACCAGTAGGTCTGCTGCACTGGGAGCCCTCTTGGCCACAGGTGAGGAACTCAGCCATCTTCAATACTCAGTAGGCCAATCAAGCTGGCCCTGCATGAGGTAAGATGGATAGTCTCCCTGTGTGCCCTGATCTCCCTCTGAAATTTCAGCAGATCAATGTCACTGTGGCTTTTAATTACCCCTCGGCTTCATCATTATTTCATGGGCTTTAATATGCCCTGCAGGACACGGCATCATAGAATACAGATAAACAACTGCCAAGCACCATTTCCCCTTGGGGGCAATGCAAACGCCATTGGAAGGGAACGATACCACGATAAGGCTCGTTTTGTTAACGAGACTGACCTCAGCCTTTCCATGTTGCTTTTTGTATCAACAACATAGAATTAATTTATCCTTAGGTGTATTCAAACGGGCTATTTTGCTCTGGACACTCCACCCTCCCAGTGCACAGGGAAAGCTTTTGCTAATATTGTAGGCAGATTGTAGCAGCCAGAAATGCCCTTTCATGTATTCACGTAGGGGTAGCAGAGTCAAGTGGTAAAGCTCTCCCTGGACCCCACCATGCAGCTGCAGGTGGGAGATTGCATCCCCCCGCCCTTTTAAACAGATGAATCCTTCCATACACTCCCTGTTTCCCTCAGAAGCCAGTTTTCTTTTTTCAGGGAGCTTGTTCTGTGTCTGTTTTGAAGTATTTTTATCCTGCTCCTCAGCCAAAAGGTCTCCCAGAGTGGCTTCTATAAAATCACTGAAACAAGGCAGTCTCTGCCTGCAAATGGACAATCTAAAAAGACATGACACAGAAGGAAAAGAGAATAGGGAGGGAAGAGGAAGAGGGACTTTTACAAGAGGGACTATTCAATATATAATACCCCACCTGTAGTCCAAAGTGGTACAGTCCAGGAGCCTCATTACCACTTGATTGTCTGAATAGAGCAAATTGGCCATATGACTAACTGCCTAATGGAGAAAGATGAGTGAAACACCCTTCCTCTATTACCTGGGTGGGATGTTCGCTATGCATATTTCAGCCACCAACATTATGGAAGTTGCACTGCTATGTTTATATTGCCCATGTGGAGGTGCCAGAATTCAGTCCACAAGAATGGCGCTTAAATACGAGCAAACCCAACTGCAACGTCCAGCATTAGCTCTACAACTTCCCAAAGGGATGGAATGCTTCAGGACTACCCTCATGTGTGAACTGGAAGGCAAAGAAAGACTGTGTTTGAAAATATCCAGCAGAGCTCCATGCTCTATGGAGGGAAGAGTGGGACCACACCCACTGGTCATGCACCAGTCATTGTGCACTCTGGCAGCCCTGCTCACAACTGCCAACAGCTGTATGTGTGAGAACAGTTCCTCTTTACAGATGTTCCAGCAAATGTGCAGATGTTAGGGGGCAGGGACAGTGGGAAAGTAATCCCGGAAAGTATGCAGTCAAATGAGTTCTGATCCCAAGACACCTTCTGCAAATGTGTGGCAACAACCATACAATATGAGAGAAGAGGCATAAAAATATAGGATATACACACATACATACACACACACACACACACACATATATATATATATACACATACATACACATATATATATCCCACACAATTAATGAGGGTTTGGATAAGATAATACTTAAAGTGTAGGGATGGTGGAGAATTCCGCCACAGACTCCAATGAGGCCGGATTCTTTAGAATCCGCCCCCCTGCCAGAGTCCATAGTGGAATGGAGCACTCCCCTCCGCCACCCCATGAAATTCTCCCCGGATGGACCCTACCTGCCACCGGCCGGTCTGGTCCATCCACTGCCATTTGCTGCCCCGGTCTGTGGCCACAAATGGCGTCCAGCATAGTGGGTTTGTGTTGCTAGTCTTTTCGTGATAGGCTACGTAAATATTTGCGTAGCCTATCACAGCTAAAGCAGGGACGCAAATGGCATCGACTACGCCGGACGCCATTTGCAGTTGCAGACCTGCAGTGGACGGAAGTCTGGCTCTGGATGGGCCCAGCCGGCAGCTCTGCGGACTCACCATGGAGCGGAGCCAGCCGGGGAGGATTCTGGGGGGAGGGATGGATCACCTCCCCACCACCACCACAGATGCTCTGGACCGGAACAGTGAGTGGGGTTCGTACACCCCTATTAAAGTTATATTTATGAGTTTTATTTAAGAGTTTTAGAGCAGTGAAAGTCCTTCACTTATGTTATTTCACTATTACAGGTAGGTCATTTTGTTTCAGAAGTGGGGGCTGAGGCTGAGTGATAGTGGCATGCTGAGGGCTATGTGAGTTCATGTCTGATGAGATGTTTAGTGCTGGATGAAATCTCCTATCCCATTCACTGCATGATCTCTAGGTGGCAGAGGGAGCAATCCTATGTGAATACATGGCTGCCTCTGAACTCAGAGGCAACCGCCTATCCAGTGCAGGGTGGGCAGAGCGTGGAGGGGACCTTCTCCTCTGTGCTCAAAGCCACCCTGCATTACCTGCTAGACTGCCTATTTCAGCTGTCTAGCCAGAGCACTTCCGGGCAGGGGGAGGAGGGACAGTGCATAGGAAGCCTTGTAAAGAGGCTTCTGCCATCCCTCCCTGCCCCCGGAAACACCCCCTTTGGCCTGGCTTGGCACTGCTCTTATGAGCCCAGAGCCCAGGGATGTTCCATGCTGCCTACGAGGTGGTGGAGAGGCAGTTCGTGGGAACCGACCTCGGAGCACAGGCTCCAAGGTCAGTTCCTGGAAACCAACCATTCCTATGGCCATCTAGCTGATGTTTAGGGGCCAAAGGATTGTGCCCTAACTGTGTGTGTGTGTGTGGCGGGGTGGGGGCATTTTTGCAAGTGGGTGTGTGAAAGGAGATGGGCTAATCATTGTATTTTTTTTATTTATTACATTTTTATACTGACCAATAGCCGAGGCTTTCTGGGCAGTACACAATTCAAACCATAAGGTACAACTTAACAAGACAGAATATAAAACTTTTGAAAATGTAGAAGTACCAAAGTACAAAGTCAAACCCAGCAGCAGTTATAGCCCAGGGAAAGCCTGTGTGAAAAAGTGTGTTTTCACAGAAATAACTGTATGGTAAGAAGATGTAATCCTGATGGAATTTGTTTTATTTTAGTTTCTAATTTGGTTTGGTTTGGTTTTATTTTGCTTTGTTAATATTACTGAAATGCAATACAGATCTGCATAAAAAATGAAAAAAAAAGAAAAGGTGTGTTTTCAGGAGGCGTTTGAAAGATGCCACATTTTCTGCCTCCCAACTGCACAGAGGAGGGTTTGCCAGAGGGTGGGTACTGCTGCATGCAACATTCCATGCATTTTGGAATGACCAGCAAGACCTCCTCTGAAGATCTTAAATGTTGTTTGGGTATATACTAGGGAAGGTGATCTGTTGGGTATCCTAGACCCTGTAGGCAGGATAATCGTGGATTCTCCCTTTCTCTCTGTCACTCACTCTTTCTCACACACACACAAACTTTAATAATAACAATGACAATAGCACTGTTGTTGTCCCAGATAGATGCAGTATCATTCCAGGCCATTATGGGGGCAAAATGGCAGCCACCACATACAAAAAATGATATCCCCCACCCTACTGGCAGCTAGGGATGCACGGACTGTGTAAAATCCACTCCGTCAGTGTTTCACGGATTGTCAGATGCCTTCCGTTCTGTCATCCGTCCACAGACAGATGCAAATATATATTTTTTGTCATATGGAAAAATACGTAAATAATTACCTAAATACTCACGTAAGTATTTACGTAAATATTTACGTAAATATTTACGTAATTTACCCCAGTAAGTAACATTTAGTGTATTGTCCCCTATTCCATCCTATATTTCCTCAGCAGAAACTTACAGATTTTTCTACAGATTTATATGCGTAAATTTCGTGAAAGTAAAAAAATCATCCAAAAGTCCATCAACTCTGCAGGGCCTGAGGGGGTCGCTCTGCAGCGGATTCTGCAGGTCAGATTCTTAGAAATCTGAGCTCATTGTAATCCATCTCAAATTTCTCCAGCATCCCTACTGACAGCTACCACTTTTTGTACCAGACACTATTATTTCCCCAGAATACTTCAGAACAATGCTGTGTCCAAGGCATTTGGTTTGTGCATGTGTGTTTGGGGCTGGAGGGGATGTCAGCCAGCAGCCACTAAGAGGAGCTCCATCAATCAATAATAAAGTACAAGAAAGAGAAAGCTGGATGCCCTCAAACCCATTAAAATGGGGGCACAATTCCTGGATTCATCCCCAGTTTGGAGGACCGCTCCCCTGCAACAAAAAAATTAAAACAGTCTCAGGATTAATTTTGTGACAGGAACCTGAAAGTTTACACAGATTACCATTAGTCTAGACTTGCCACTATAAGGACTAATGCTACATACTGAATTTATTTCATGACTGGGAGTTCCTAAAAGAGCTTGTGTACACAACAAACATTCACACTTTGTTATTTCAAGGTTCTTAAATCATCAATACCAACCTGGCATAGGATAATAAGATTATAATCCTTGTAAACCCAAATGATGAATTCCAAATTGCTTCAGCTATACCCCCTTTCTACAGGATGATCTTGAGTCACCCAGAGAGATGACTACTTTGCTACTGTTGAAATGCCTGCTTATCAAAAGTGACATGTAAATTATTATGCTCTCATGAGGTTGTTAAGTCTATGTTCAATTTGACCTGTGATTCTCTCTTTGAACATATAAATGTGACATCATAGGCAGAAGTGACTTCAGGGGTTGTTATCTGAGAAAAAACTAATTATGTACAGGAGAAACTTAGCCTGCAATTTTATCCATATATTTACTTAAGAGTATGTCTGAAACAACTCAGTGGAAACTATTAAAATGCATGAATGGTATTATTAGACAAAAATTGTCCCATTGAGTCCCTTGTCTATTAACATCCATATTTCATTGACAATGTTGGCTAGCATTTAACTTTTTGAATTCTTTGCTTCATTTTCAATATTCTCATGATAACTTCAGAAGTATTGTATAGCTTCTTTAAATATTTTATGTATTTATTACCTTTATATCCCGCTTTTTTCCTTTGCAGAATTCCATTGGCTACATGGGATTCCCAGGTGGTCTCCCCTCAAGGACTGACCAGACCTAGACCAGCTTATTTTATGTATGTATGTATGTATGTATGTATTCATTTATTTAAAACATTTGTATCCCGCCCTATATCATTAAGATCTCAGGGTGGCGCACAGATAAAATCAATGTAAACAGTATAAAACAATAAATAATTTAAACAGCTAAAAACATATTAGCTTAGCTTCAGTAAGGTAGCTGCCTCATGTGCCTTCAGCCCTGCTACCATATTACTTTTTAATTTCTCCGCCAAGCTTTTAAAACAATCTATTATGTGAGGTTAGTTATAGTTAGTGTGCCAAGTGTCCTTTGCAAAAACACTCTTGCCCCAAATCCAAAAAGGGAGCCCCTTGTGTAGAAGTAGACACATCCATGCAATTATCCAGTAGGGATGGACATATCTTTCAATTTCAGGTTATCTCAGTGTCTCATGTTTACAATCCTAGGTTCTGTTTGTCTTAAACTTTGAGAATTCATCCAGTCTTAACAGAAGAATCTGAGATATTTTTTTTAAGTCCAAACGAAAATGCATAAGCACTTTATATACATTTTTCCTAATACATGCATTTTTGTATATGTTTTGCCTAGTGTACAAATTTTTGTATATGTTTTGCCTAGTGAATCCATGGTGGAACTAAGTCACCCGCCCCACCACCCCATGAAATAGGCCCGGAACGGAGCCTACCTTTGTCGGCCGTTCCAGTGTTCCTCGCATGGTGGCCGTGTCTGCGGCCACCATTCTCCTCCTTTCGAATGGCCGTGATAGGCTACCTAAGTATTTACGTAGCCCAAGTCCAAATGTAGCCCAAGTCCAAACGAAAATGCATAAGCATTTTATATACATTTTTCCTAATACATGCATTTTTGTATATGTTTTGCCTAGTGTACAAATTTTGCAAGCCATTTTCCTGATATAATGCATTTTAAATGTTCCTAATTTCCTAATGTATGCATTTTATACACATGTATTTAATTGAAGGACTCCATTTCAGAATTTGGAAAAGTGGAAATGCTGAAGGATCACTCAGTTTTGGTTCACATAGTGGTTTGAAAGTGTGAAAGTAGGTAAATTCACATAAAAATATGAATTAAATGAATTTCTCCCCCATCCGTAGCAACTTGTCTGGATTAGATACACATCTGGATATGAATTTGCATTCTGCATCATAATGCTCATTCAGTCCCCATTGAACTGGATGGATGTACATTTTTAAACAAATGGAGATGTATACCCTGATTCTGGGCCCCAAATGGATTTCAATGTGCCTGGTTGTTCATGTCTAGATCAGGGTCCCTCTCTTAACCCAAGTCCAGTTTTGGAAAGTTGAGGGCATTTCACTCTGTGTATAACCCACTGATGTGGATTGGGCTTCCAGCTATTTCAGCATGTTGCATTCAGATCAAAAAAGTGAAAATGTTTGAGCATGCTAAATTAACTGTAGTGTGGTAGCCTGTTCTTTGAAATGGCGTGTACAGCACATCATTATATAATCACATATTTTAAAATAAAACACATTAAAAAATACATTCCAGGCTTCTTTAGTTTTCCCCCTCCTACCTCTTTCTATTCTGACAGTGACAGACCTTGTAGCTGTTTCAGAAGCTAGGAGGAAATGGGTTACCAAAAGAAAAAAAGAAAAGAAAAACCCACACACAACAACCCACCCAAGAAAAACTATCAGATTAAAGGAACCATGTGGGCTCTGATGAGAAATCATGTTTCTTAACAATTGGATGAGCAAAAGAGCATGCTCTTTGAGATACATTGCTAAACATACCTACATTTTCTGTCCCATGTAAGTGTTTTCTGCTTGTTGCATGTTATTAAATTCATGATGCCCCAAATAACAAGAAATCTAATGGAAGGTCAAAAGTGATGCCAAAGGGCTAATAAAATCTCTCTGGGAAGGCTATGCTTTATACTTTGTTTATAATGAAAATGAGTTTGGTGTCCAAGGTTAAGCAACTGTAAAGGCTTAACTGTAAAGAGTACAAAGTATTTAAGTGGTGAGCATTTGCACTTTCAGGGAGCAGGAGAGTTGAAACGTGATGAAAAGGATCACCTGGTAGACTTCCTAGAGTGTGTTGTCATGGCATTTAAAACTTTGAATTGTTGCTTCTGGAGATGAAGTGGATGGGAGATGGCAACTAGAATGAGATTTTTTTCTTCTTCTTTGTGAATTCTGATACAGTCCATCCTATTCCACACCTCCTGAACTAATGTGTGGATCAGAAAGCAGTTTTCCCTTCAGATTTCACACTTCCCCAGGTTTTGCCATGCATTTCATGACTTAGACGTACCCCTACGAAAGGCCCTCTAAATTTCAACCACCACACACACACACACACACACACACACACACAGATCAGTCTTTCGGGGCATTTTTGTCTTCCCCTCCAAAATAGTTAAGGGATCAATCCTGTGGCTGCTAGTCAGTGGCTAGATGGCCATAGGATAACTGGTTTTCCGGGAACCAACCTTCCCCCTTTTCCGCACTGCCTCACAGGCAGCGTGAACAGCCCCATGCTCCGTGCTTGGAAGAGGCGCACAGAGCTGCCAAAACGGGACATTCTGAGGGGTGTTCCAGGGTGGGGAAGGCGGAAATGCTGGTACGACACATCCCAGGGTGGAAATCTCCTCCCCCATTCTGCCTTCCTGCAGCTAGACAGCTGAAATCATCTGTCTAGCCACAAATGATCCCCTCTGTGCTTCTCCTGCCCTGCACCGGATAGGCGGTCACCTCCGAGTTCAGAGGCAGCCGCCTATCCCCATAGGATTGCACGCTGATTTGCTTTATTTTGCACTGGAACTCCTTTACTTTCACCATGCCAAATTCAAGTTGTTATTGGCCAGGGTCCATCTGCAGACACTCCACACATGCTCACCAATTCCCCACTGATCTTTTCAAATCCAGGTCAGGGTGGGGCAAATGAGTGCATAGTCACACAAGAACTTTCAGATCACACACCAATGCACCTGACCAGTCCTCAGAGGAAGGAGAAGTTACACACCCATTTATTCTCACAACTAGCTAGGTTAGGCTGAGAGATAGTAACTGTTTGAAAGCCATCTAGAGATCATTATGACTAAGTAGGAATTTAAACTCAGATGTTGTTTTTTTTTTTTTTTCAGGTCCAAGTTCAACATTCTATTCACATCACTACTTGCTGTCATTCCTTACTAAGGAAATAGCGGGAGTCTGAGAAGGGGATGGACTCTGGTGGAATCCCCCCATTCAGCCTCCCAAACCATGCTTGCCGAGACACTGTGCAATTACCGGTGCATTCACTGAGAGCCGCACCATCAGTGAGTGCCCGGTGGCTGCCCATGCCCTTAGCAAGCTGCCATTCTGTGTAAAAATGGCAGCTTTTGGTTTTACGGAAATGTAATGTTGCATAAATGGTGGCTATAAAGGGGTAGGCATGGTTGGGAACCTTCCATCGGCCCACATCCCAGCACAGGCCCATTGACAAGAACCTGCTGGATTCACTCCTCCCTACCATTGAAACCTGCTTGTTTACTTGCCTCTCACTCTGACCCAGCTAAAGTTGGTGGTGAAGAGGCAGAGGAGCAGTAAATGCTGCTGCCTCTATGCTCACTGCCTCTACCTGGCAAGCAGCAAACAGGTAGCAAAGATGAGCAAGGGGATGAAGAGCAATAGCAGCTGGCAATAATGGTGATGAGAAGGCAAGCTCACTGAAGGAGGGGCCCATTGATGGTCTTATGCTCAAAGGTCCTCAAAAAACTGGGCTGGCACTAGGGATGTACGGACTGTGTAAGCTCCACTCCATCTGTGTTTCGCAGATTGTCAGGTGCCTTCCGTCCCATCATCCGCCCACAGATGGATGTGAATACTTTTTTTTGGTCATGTGGAAAAATTAGGGATGTTGGAGAATTTCACCATGGATTCCAGGGAGGACAAATGCCAGTGCATTCGGCCCCCCGGAATCCATGGTGGAACGAAGCCACCCGCCCCACCACCCCGTGAAACGGGCCCGGAACAGAGCCTACCTTTGTCGGCCGTTCCGGTGCTCCTCGCATGGTGGACACATCTACGGCTGCCATTTGCCTCCTTTCGAATGGCCATGATAGGCTACCTAAGTATTTACATAGCCTATCACGGCTAATGCAGGGACACAAATGGTGGCGGCTACGGCGGTCGCCATCTACATCCCTGCACAGCCCAGCAGCCTGATGTCCGGCTGCAGGCAGCCCCGGCTGGTGGCTCTGCGGAGTTGCAGCGGAGTGGAGCTGGCCGGGGAGAATTTCAGGGAGAGGAACGGAGTGCCTCCCCCCCACCGCAAATGACCCCGGACGAAACAGTGAGTCAATTTCATACATCCCTAGGAAAAATACTCAAGTAACTACATAACTATTTACGTAAGTATTTACATAATTTACCTCAGTACATAACATGTGGTGAATTGTCCCCCATTCCATTCAATGTTTCCTCAGCAGAAACTTGTGTATTTTTCTACAGACTTATATGTGTAAATTTCGGGACAGTAAAACAATCATCCAGAGGTCTACGGACTCCGCATGGCCTGAGTGGGGTGCTCCACAGTAGATTCCTCAGGTCAGATTCTTAGAAATCCAAGATCATTTTAATCCATCTTGAATTTCTCCAGCATCCCTAGCCGGCACTATTCCTGAGAATGCCACATCATATATAGAAACACTGAGGCATCCATGTTAACCATATAGCATAGTTACAGTACTCTGTAGCATTCCTTCTAGGGGAGAGGCTGTAGCTCAGTGGTAGAGCACCTGCTTTGCACGTAGAAGGTCCCACATCCAGTCCCTGGTATCTCTAGGTGGGGCTGGAAAAGCTGCCTGAAATCCTGGAGACCCACCGGCAGTCAGTGTGGACAGCATGGGAATAGAAGGGCCAGGGGTCTGATGCAGTATAAGGCAGATCCACACACACACACCCCGGTATTTTTTTCCCCGCCTGTTATGCAAGGAATTCAAACCGTGACTCACCATATACCTTTTAAAGATCATTACCACATCCTTTTAAACAAATGAGTTGTAATTAGACTCATCTTATATGTGAAGAGTCTGTGTTTTCACTTAAGCAGTCATACACAACAAAGTGTTTCCTGTAAAAAAATTGAACCTTGTTAAAAAAAGAAGTTATACTCCCACATGGTTTGTTTTAAAAATATCTTTAAATACTATTAAAGAACAATCATTGTGTACATTTATTTCATGTGAGTGGGAAGCAGAAACTGTCAATGTTTCATATTCTTCCTGCAACTGTAACAAAGGTACAGACAACTGCAGTAATAACATAACAAAACAGAACATTTGCCTTTCATGCTGTCTTCTCCAATTAAAACCTCCAACAGCTAGCACCTTTTTTGTTGGCAACTATAAGCACTGCTCATAGAATTCCACCACCAACACACACACACACACACACACACAGAGTTTAGAGTACTAGAGCCAGGGTAGAAGCAATTTGACCCCCAAAGGCTGTTGCAATGTAGTAGACTCCCATATCAATATGGTAGTAAAGCCCCATATCAGTAATGCTCTTTGGATGGTGACAAAGTGAGTACAATGCTTATTGTGCAGCTGTTGCATTTCATCTCTCTTATTACTCAGACCCTGTTGTCTCCCAGTTTAAATTTAGACAGGGACTCAGGGAGCAACTTGCGGAAGGGCCATTTCTTCTGGTACTCTGGAAAGTGCCCACACTGCCATTTTAAACCTCCAGTGCATAGCCATGGTGTGAGTCTCCACATTCTACTCAGGGTGCAATCTAATCAGGATGGCCAGAAGCCTCCGAACTCAGAGGCTTACAGCCCTCCAGTGAAGAGTCGGAAGAGTGGCAGAGGTGATCTTCACCTCCACAGTCCTCCTGCTCTGCATTTCAGCTAGACAGGCTTTTCGCCCACTTAGCAGGGGCTCTGAAGAGTGGGAGGGAAGGAGGCTGGGAAGGCCTGCGGACACAGCGTAAGCTGACCTCCCCAGTCTCATCCCCTCCCCACCCACTGGCACGCCCCCTTTCTCTCGTCTCTGAGGTGGCCTTTGCCACCTCAGAGAGGTAGCTGGCATGGTTCTCTCCATGCCAGCTGTGGGGAGGAGGGGGCGGGGAGCTCTGATTCCTGGCTCTGAGGTTGGAGCACTGACTCTGACCTCAGATCCAGGAATCCAAACTAACCTATGGCCCCGTAGACTCTGTCTACGGGGCCATAGGATTGCTTTCTCATTGGTTTGATGTGGAGGTGGGCAACATGTAGCTCTCCAGATGTTTTGGCTTACAACTCCCTTTACGCCTCACTATTGGCTGTACTGGCTAGAGCTGATGGGAGTTTTGGGCCAAAACATCTGCCCACCTCTGGTTTAACAGGACATCGAGCATGGCTGGCCCAAAGTTGCCTAGGTGAAGGACAAGATGCCCCCACCCACTTCCATGTACAAAAGCCAATAAGTCTGGCAGTTGAAGCTTACTTCAGCAGAGGTGATGGGACACTATTCTCCACTGTACATGAGTACATCAGGTCATGTGGCATTGATTGACTGACTGATGTATTGATTGATTGTTTTACATTATATCTCACCTTTCCACTAGAACTAGTGCTCAAGGTGGCTAACAATACAATAAAAATAATATAAAATTATAATATAATTAAAATATAAAAAGCACATCCATCAACACACATCAATTAAAAAAATGAACAAGGAATGAACAGCACCTATCAGATTAACACTGACCTCAGTGACAAATCAGCATAAAAACTAAATGCTTGCTGGAACAAAAACATATTTGTGTCGCGTGCCAGTAGAAGGACAATAGTGATGGATCCAGTCTTGCTTCCTTTATCAGGAAGTTCTAGACCACTGAGAAGGTCCTCTCTCATGTTCCTGTCAAACATGCCTCTGCTAGTTGCTGAAAGGAGAGAAGGGACTCTGCTAAGGATCTTAAAGGTCTAGGCAGGCTCATATGGGCATGCACAGCTCTTTCCTCCAACAACTTGCCTCTGCTCCCTATTCCTCAGCATCTGCCACCAGAGGTGGCCACCTCACTCAGCCTAAAGGTAGGGATGGCCTGAAAATGATGCAGGCCCCAATTTTGTTCTCATGATCACCTCAAAATAATTGGGCAGCCTAGACAAGGTGGGACCAAGGTGTCCCCACATGAACTGGGATTCCACCCAAGGGCTCCTTCTGCCTTTACAGAAGATTATGGTGTACACTCTCAGTTTAACCAAGAAACCCAGACCCATGTGGTGGTTGCTCCTTGAATTGTGTCATCCTAGGGAGCTGCCTAGTCTGCCTACTTGTAGAGTTTGTCCTCACCTAATTTGTAGGCTAGTAGAAATTCTAACACTTCTGGGGATTTCTGAAAGGCCTTTGAAACCATTTAATCAAAACAGGGGAAACCAACCAGGGAAGAGAAATTATTTTAAGGACATCCTAATTCTATTATCAGGTATCATCTGGTTGCTAATGATACTTCAAAGTTATGCCCTGCCTGAATTTTTGTAGAGTGCTCCAGAGGAAAAATTGAGTGGAATATCCAAAGACTTAATTCCTCGTTTAATGAGTACTTCACCTTGGCCTCTTTGAACTTGGGCTATATGACCACCAGTATTCAATTTTCAGTAACCGCCATATTTTTCTCTCTTCATTTTGATCCTGAAAATCTGTAGCCGTGTCATCAGTCCCCTTTTTAATTATAGCATATTCTTTACATCTGTCCTGCTAAATAACTCTAATTGAAATAGCACCGGCGTGAATTTTTGTAATGTTCCCCCCAAGACATCCCGAAAGTGACTCACACGAGAAAACAGACTGAAGTCACAGCTGGAAGCACGTCAAGGATCATTTCCATTTTTACATGATTAATTTGAATTTAATATCTTAAATCAAAACCTGATTAATTTAAATAAAATTTTGATGGTGCCCTGCTTCTAATATACATTGCAGTAATTAGATTGGGCTTAATGTGATTTTTTTTACATAATTAAAAAAAAGAGCAAGTCAAGTGTAACAATGCAGTGTGTGTACAATGCTTTGATGTAGGGGTAAGAAATTATTGCTCCAGACATTACTTAGCTTCAGAAAGGGTCATAGCTGAGGGGATATGCTAAAGGCCAACAAATTATATATTTTTAAAAAATGAGACTTTTTTTTTCCAGTCACAGGTCAACTGGAATGAAGTGAGGGTCAAACATATGAAGTCCATACTTGTAGTAAATAAGGGTACACTTGTGCAGGAACCCTCCCAATGTTACCCCTAACCTGAAGTACAGGAGACAGTCACCGGACAAACAAGGTGTATTGTGGCTGTGAGGTGCTGCACAGCAGTGGATCAATGGGCACCTTCACGTACTCCAAGAATGTCCATATAAGGGGTGGAGTCGGGACGGGAAGCAAAAGGGAGAGATGGAGAAGAGGGAGAGCAGAAGCAAAGAAGAGACTGGGAAGAGTGAAAGAGCAAATGCACCTCATTTCTCTCAGCTGAACTCCCTGACCCACTAGCCTGAGGGAACTCCTGTATAGGAGCCCTCCTCTCTTTATTGGGAGGTTTGCTGGCTGGTTTCTCTCTCTTCAAATCATTATCATCAAAATAGCACTGGGAGCAAGACAAGGACTTCAGTGGCTAGTAGGGGTGCACGAACCACACGAGTTCTGGTCTGGGGAGTCTGCAGTGGGGAAATCTGGGCTGCTTGAGGCCCCGTGGATTTCCCTAGATCCTTACCATGTCCACGGGATTTTGCAAGGTGGCTCTCCTCCTGGCTGCGTCGCAACCCTTCTTCCCTGTGCTGCCTATTAAGGAAGTCCTTGACAACTGGCATGAGGAAGAAAGGCCTTGGAGGCACCCCAGCGCTCTCTCTCTGGAGAGGAGACCTTTCTTCCCCACCCTGGCTGTTAAGGAAGCCCTTGGGAGCTGGTGCAGAGAAGAAAGTCCTCATTAGCACCCCAGTGCTCTCTCCCTGGTCTCCTGGAGAGGAGGCCAGGGCGAGAGCACTGGCTGCTGGCCATGCCAAGGCCCTTGTTCTCAGTGCCAGCTGTTACGGAAACCCAGCCAGCACAGAGGACAAGGGCCTCGGCATGGCACCCCAGTGCTTTCTCCCTGTCTTCCTCAAGAGGAAGCTAGGTTGAGAGTGTTGGGGACTGGCGGTGCCAAGGCCCTTGTTCTCTGTGCCAGCGGTTAAGGAAGCCCTTGACAGCCAGCACTTTTGGTGCCGGGGGCACCGACAGGCCTGAGAGCCGCCCCACGGGAAATCCGGCAGAGGCAAGTGGGGCCAGTCCACTGAGGACTCTGCAGGTTGGGTTCTTGAACACCTGGCCTGATTTGAGTCCACAGCAGATTTCTCCACCATCCCTAGTGGCTAGGCCAGCCAGTCATGGGGAGAATGCCCAGTTCCCAGGTCTTTGGCGTTTCAGTGCCTGAGGTCCAATGGTGCCCTCAAGGCAGGACTTTGGGGCAGAGGTCCAGGGTAGAATGAGCATGTAAGGCTAAGCTTATGGCAAGTCAAACAATCAGTAAGGGAGCAAGGAATTGGTACCTTCTATGCTGCAGTAATCTCCCCCCTTTCCCTCTCCCATCAGTTTCTGTAAGCTTTCTCCATCATCGTACACATCGTGAGCAGGCCATCACACATATATGAGGCACTTCTCTCCTCACATCACATCAGACGCAATGTTTATCACCAGAGCCAGTTCGCACATTCAGCTGCCCATGTCATGCTGGTCAGTCATGAGGTGGAGAGAAAATGAACATTCATGTGAACTGCAAGGCCTTATGTCCCTCATCTTTAGGAATTGTGATTGCTTCTAACATCTCAGCATATAGAAAGCTAAAGAAAATGTCTGTAGATCTCAGTAAGCTTTGCAAGGAAAACATGTGCATCTCAGTAAAATTAATGAGTTGGGTTTTGACTACCCAGTCCTTCACATCCTTCAACTGATGGATCTTGTTGACAGAAGCCAGACAACTTGAATATAAATTCCAAGAAAGCCATTTATTTATAATTCATCACACACACCAATAAAGAAAAAAATAGTTGCCACTTTTTATCTGACAGCCAGCCAAGACTCTGATGACAATCAAGGTTTTAAAGTTTTTTTTATCACCTCTAAATTTAGGATTTCCCTTGCACAAAGTATACTTTTTTTTGTCTAAAAATAGCAGCTATCTGGCTTGAGGCGGGGGCGGGGGGAGGGAGACTTTGGCACTAACATTCTTGTTCCAAAGTTAAAGTCAAAACAAAATTAATCAGGATGGGTTATCTATAATGAATCACCTTTCATTTCTGGGGAGGAAAGGAGGAGGAAAAAAAGTACTGTTCACAGCAGCTGGAGGAAAATACTTTCAGGGAGTTATATTAAACTATGGACTCTAAGGAGAAGATTACAGATCTTCCATATTCAGCAACATGAATGAAAACTCTTAGGAACTATTCGAACTTACTCCCCCCCCCCAGCTCCTTCTGCCCCAAAGCAGCAGGGATTGCTTTTTGTATAGGCAAAGATTTAGATGGCTAATTGAAAGTAAGCAGTGGTGAGCAGCTTCCTTGGTAAAATATTACCAAGACAATCTTATCTGAGTTTACAGAGTCATTTCCAATTTGTAAATGCTGTATTCATTTCTAGCAGATAAAACACCTTTAAAAAATCCTACACCCGGCCAGTTTATGGTTTGCTGTTATAACCACACTTGCCCATTCCCCGATTCCTCACCCTCTTCTTATCACCTGCATAAACTTTAGGCTCACGATTGAATAATTCTGCTAAAAAAAAACTCTCATCATTTTGCAAATAAAATTAATGATTTTTTTTCTGAATTGTGATAACTTGCTACAGCTGCAGTTGTTGCTAGTTATCTGCCCTACTGAGAATCATCTTTCTTTGGCGCCTACTTTTATTTTTTTTAAGAACATCACCTTTGCAAATTCATCCCTTACTTATAATATCCAAACCCCCAATCCCCCCAACATCCCAGTTTGTGTTCCTCCATTATAAAAGATGTAAATTAATGTTTTGCCATTGTTTGTTGCTGTAATCATAGAAGCAAGTATATGCTTCTAACAGCTATCTTATTTTCAATTTGCAAAGCATACTGAGCTTAATCCCATGTGGCAGGCTGTGGTTCTAGATATGAATTTTAAAAGGGAATTAGACCGGTGCAAGAGGCTTTCCCTGAAATGGAGAAAGCAGACTCCTGCCAGGTCCAGGGGGGTCTCTTAGAGGTCCCAGGTTGGCTTCAGTTCTCATCCTAGCTTATTACTCTTCTCCACTGTGTGAAACAGCTTATTTGTTCATGAAAATTTAAATCATGTCAGTACTAGAAATATTATTTTAAGCCTTACAAAAAAGTCACACAGTTGTCGTTGTTGTTTTATACTTGGGGATGGGGTAGCTGGCCTAAAGCCATCTCTTCCCCCTACCCCACTCCACAAATAAAATTATCTTCTGTACAAATGGCTGGTAAAGGAGATGTCCATTCATAAACGCTGATCTCCAGCAGGAACTAGTAAGTAGGGATGTACGAAAGTCACTTACCTTTTCGACGGGGTGATTCGGGGCAGGGGGAGGCGCTCCGCATCTCCCCCTGAAATCCTACTCTGGCTGGCTCCGCTCTGCAGAGATTCCGCAGAGCCGCCGGCTGGGGCCACTCACAGCTGGACATCCGGCCGCTGGGCAGCCTTCCAAAAAAACCCAAAAACCCATGTACACAAATGGTGGCGGCTATGGCCATTACCCACTATGCTATTTGCCCACTATGCTATTTGCGTTCCCCCTTTTTTCGCCGTAATAGCTTACGTAAATATTTATGTAGGCTGAAACAGCGAAAAAAAGGGAATGCAAATGGTGGCCGTTGTAGCCGCCGCCATTTGCGTACGCTGTTTTTGGTGGGTTTTTTGCTTGCTGTGATAGGCTACGTAAGCATTTACGTAGCCTATCATGGCAAAGGCAGCTACGCAAATGGCGTGGTGGCCGCCATTTGAGTCCGCAGCAGCCGGCCGAGAGACCAGCTGCCGGAGCTGCCGCCGCCGGAGCCACTGCCAGAGCCGTCGCCAAAGTTGCTGCCACCGGAACATCCGCCCCAGGTAAGCTTCGTCCCAGGGGGGATTCCGCGGGGGGTGGGGGTTGGGAGGCCGTTCCACCATGGGTTTTGGGGGGCCAAATGCCAGTGCATTCAGCCTCACTGAAATCTGGGGCGGAATTCTCCGCCATCCCTACTAGTAAGTAGGGATGTACAAAAGTTCCACCACGGATCTCGGGGAGGCCAAATGCCAGCACATTCAGCCCCCCGAAATCAGTGGCGGAATGCCCCCCCGCCCCCCCGGGATGGGACTTACCTGGGGTGGATCTTCCTGGCGGTGGCGGCTCCGGCGGTGGCTCCGGCGGCGGCTCTGGCGGCGGTTCGGCGATGGTTCAGCAGCGGCGGCTGCGGCGGCCGGTCTTCTGACCTGCTGCTGCCGCCGCCATTTCCAGGTTTAAAAAAACAAAAAAACAAACAAAGTGATAGGCTACGTAAATTTTTACATAGCCTATCATGGCTGACTTAAAAAAAAATGCATGTACACAAATGGCGGCAGCCATGGCCGCCGCCATTTGCGTTCGTTATTTTGGCACGTCTTAGTCTACGTAAACATTTACGTAGACTAAGATGGCGAAAATAAGGGGAACGCAAATAGCCAAAATAAGGAACGCAAATGGCGGTGGTCATGGCCGCCGCCATTTGTGTACGCGCAGGGTTTTTTGTTTGTTTTTTAATCAGCCGTGATAGGCTACGTAAAGATTTATGTAGCCTATCACGGCTGACTGCAGGGACACAAATGGCGGCGGCTACGGCTGCCACCATTTGCGTCCCTGCTAGCCAGCAGCTGGATGTCCGGCTGGTGGCGGAGCCGGCCGGCGGCTCTGCAGAATTGCTATGGAGCACAGCTGGCCGGCCAGGATTCCGGGGGGGGGGGAGAAACGGAGTGCCTCCCCCCCCGGCAAGGATTCCGGGAGGAGGGACGGAACGCCTCCCCCCTCACCATCAGCATAAGCCCTGAAAGGTAAGTACCTTTCGTACATCCCTACTAGTGAGTGTGTAAATATCAAGCAAATCATCATGTTATCTGCTAAGAAAATGGCAACATCCTTGGGAAATGCTATACATTCTAAGTGAACCTCAATTTACATGATAGGATATCATCAGTGTTATTGAAAATGGCTAGTGTAATTTTATGTTATGTTATTTATTTATTACATTTCTATACCACTGATAAAGGTCAGAAATGTGATATTTGCCAGTAATTCCTAACATTTTATGAAGCCAGTAGGAAATGTTTGGATTTTCTGATATTTAGAAGTAAATCTTGAATCTGAATACAACCAGATAGTAAGTCATCAAAGTTCATTCATTTTAATAATTAACAATACAGTGTTATGGTCTCTGGGATGGCATCCCAGAAGCCATAGAATATGTTGGATCTCCTCCAAGAGCATAGCAAAAGTGGTCTGGACTCAGAGGAGGAGGTCATTTACAAGGATGACATTTACGTTAATGTCCAAAATAAACCTTGTAACATCAGGTTGTCTGACATTTACTGGTAAATCTTTAGGCCAACTGAGTGGTCATGGTAATGAGCAAATCTTATGGTCATTTCCATCATTTATTGATAAAGGAAGACATGTGTAAATGTATACCTCTGAAAACCAGATGCAGAGAACTGACAACAGAGAAGCATGAGACCTGTGAGAATATGATGGATTGGTGCTATTGTTTATATTGTTGTGTGTGTGTTTTTAATAAAATTCTGATATTTTATACAATTTTAATATTATTGATGATTTAATTATATTTTAACTCTTACATATTTCTATTCATATGTTCTAACTATGTAAGTTTTAATGTTGTAAAGCTGCCTTGAATCCCAATATTGGGGAAAAGGTGGGATAATAATGATGATGGTGGTGGTGGTGGTGGTGATGTTCTTAATAAAGTTCAGTATAGCATCTGGTCTCAATTAGGGATGTTAGAGAATTCCACCACAGATCCCAGGGGGGCCGAATTCCGGAATCTGTGGCGGAACAGAGCCCCCTGCCCCGCCACCCCGCAAAAGCCCCGTGAAATGGAGCCTACCTGGCTGCAGCTGCGGCTGCAGCTGTGGCTCCAGCTCTGGCAGCGGCGGCTCCGGCCACTGCTGGCCTGCTCCGGCCAGCCAGCCACAAATGGCAGCCATTGTAGCAGCCACAATTTGCGTCCCTACGCTGGCCCATGACAGGCTACATATATATTTACATAGACTATCATGGGCTTGTGTAGGGATGCAAATGGTGTCCCCTACGCAGGACGCCATTTGCATCCGCAGCAGCCCGGCAGCGGCTGGAGGCCCCTGGAGGAGCGGAGCCGGCCGGGCAGGATTCTGGGGGGGGAGGAACAGATCGCCTCCCCCCACACCAAGGATTCCAGGGGGAGGAAAGGATCGCCTCCCCCCACCTGTGGAACCCAGCGGAGCCAGGTAAGTGGGGTTTCATACACCCCTAGTCTCAATAGGAATCAAGATGCCAGACAAACAGAACAAACTTGAACTCTTAATACAAGAGGGAAATTATGACTTGATAGGTATAACTGAGACTTGGTGGGATGACTCTCATGACTGGAATATAGCAACTGCAGGATATAACTTGTTCAAAAAGAACAGGAGGAACAGAAAGGGAGGTGGGGTTGCACTGTATGTGAAAAATACATATCTCTGCACAGAAATACAGGAGGGTGAGCTTGGTAGCCCCATCGAAAGCATCTGGATCAAAATAAATGGGGCAAAGTATAAAAGGAACCTGGTGGTCAGAGTCTACTACCGGCCACCCAATCAAGAAGAAGACAAGGATGAAACTTTTGAAAAGCATATAGCCAATGTTTCAAGGAAGCACAATGTGGTAGTAATGGGGGACTTCGATTTCCCTGATATTTGTTGGGAGACAAATTCTGCAAAACATGGCCCCTCCAGGAAATTCCTGAGTTGAGTGTTGGATAACTTCCTCTGACAGAAAGTAGAGGAAGGAACTAGAGGATCAGCTATCCTTGACTTGATCCTAGCCAACAGAGATGACTTAGTGGATAAAGTAGCAGTTACAGGAACTCTGGGGGAAAGCAACCATGTTGTACTTGAGTTCTTGGTTCTAAGGGAAGCAAAAGCCGAGTATAGTCAAACACGTACCCTGGATTTTAGGAAAGCTGATTTTCATAAACTCAGAACAATTATAAGTAAAGTCCCATGGCAAGTGACTCTAATGAGAAAAGAAGTCCAAGATGGGTGGAAGCTTTTAAAAAAATTTCAAGGCACAATTACAAACAATTCCAACAAGAAGAAAAGATGGAAGACAGCAGAAGAAGCCAATGTGGCTTCACAAAAAGCTTAGAGATGACCTGAAAACAAAAAAGGACATAGGAAGTGGAAAGAAGGCCAAGCAACAAAGGAAGAGTGCAGGCAACTAGCACAGAATTGCAGGAATGGCGTCAGGAAGGCTAAAGCTGAGAACGAGGTTTGGTTAGCAAGGGATGCTAAAAGCAACAAAAAGGCTTTCTTCAGCTACGTGCATAGTAAAAGGCAGAGGAAAGAAATGGTGATTCAGCTATTAAATAAGGATGGGAAAATGATAACAGATGACAAAGAAAAGGCAGAGGTGCTCAATTCCTACTTTGGCTCAGTCTTCTCCCAAAAGAGGTTGCATGAGCCCCCTGGCAAAGGCGAAGTACAGGCTGAAGGGGCAGGATTGCAGCTTGAGATCAATAGGCATATCACTTCCTGGCATATAGAAGGGGAAGAAATGGAAGCAGTGACATTGCTTCCATTTCTTGGGCTCCAAGATCACCGCAGACGGTGACTGTAGCCATGAAATTAAAAGACGCTTGCTCCTTGGGAGGAAAGCTATGGCAAACCTAGACAGCATAGTAAGAAGCAGAGACATCACCTTGCCGACAAAGGTCCGTCTAATCAAAGCTATGGTTTTCCCAGTAGTAATGTATGGCTGTGAGAGCTGGACTATAAGGAAGGCTGAGCGCCGAAGAATTGATGCTTTCGAACTGTGGTGCTGGAGAAGACTCTTACGAGTCCCCTGGACTGCAAGGAGGTCAAATCAGTCCATCCTAAAGGAAATCAACCCTGAGTGCTCATTGGAAGGACAGATAATGAAGCTGAAGCTCCAATATTTTGGCCACCTAATGCGAAGAAAACTCCCTGGAAAAGACCCTGATGCTGGGAAAGACTGAAGGCAAAAGGAGAAGGGGACGGCAGAGGATGAGATGGCTAGATAGCATCACGGATGCAATGAATATGAACTTGAGCACGCTCCGGGAGAGAACGCAGGACAGGAAGGCCTGGCGTGCTATGGTCCATGGGGTCACGAAGAGTCGGACACGACTGAACGACTGAACAACAACAATAACAACAAGGAACACCGAATGACTTTGAATGAGTTCAAATCTCCAGGGCCAGATGAACTGCATCCTAGAGTCATAAAGGCACTGGCAGAAGAACTCAGAACCGCTGTCTATTCCCTTTGAGAAATCATGGACGATGGGGAAGTGCCAGATGACTGGAGGAGGGCTAATGTTGTCCCTATCTTCAAAAAGAGTAAAAAGGAGGAACCTGGGAACTACAGACCAGTCAGTCTGACATCAATCCCTGGGAAAATTCTGGAACAGATGGTAAAGCAATCCATCTGTAAGCACCTTGAAAACAATGCAGTGATTACTCAAAGCCAACATGGATTTGTCAAGAACAAGTCCTGCCAGACAAATCTGATCTCATTTTTTGATCAAGTCACCTCCCTGTGGGAATGCTGTAGACATAATATAACTCCACTTCAGCACAGCTTTCGACAAAGTGCCCCATGATATCCTGATGAGCAAACTAGCTCAAAGTGGGCTAGATGAAACAACTATCAGGTGGATCCACAGTTGGCTACAGAATTGGACTTAAAGAGTGCTTATCAATGGGAACTTCTCAAACTGGGGAGAGTTAATGAGTGGGGTACTGCAGGGCTCAGTCCTGGGCCCAGTGCTCTTCAACATTTGTATTAATGACTTGGAGGAGGAGGTGCAGGGAATGCTGATCAGATTTGCAGATGACACCAAATTGGGCGGGATAGCTAATACTTTGGAAGACAGAAACAAAATTCAAAGTGATCTTGATAGACTGGAGCACTGGGCAGAAAACAACAGAATGACATTTATTAGGGATAAATGCCAAGTTCTACACCTAGGAAAAATAAACCAAATGCACAGTTACAAGATGGGGGATACTTGGCTCAACCACACTACAAGCAAGAAGGATCTTGGAATTGTTGTCGATCAGAAGTTGAATATGAGCCAACAACGTGATGTGGCTGCAAAAAAGGCAAATGCTCCCTTGGGCTGCATTAATAGAAGCATAGCTTCAAAATTCCAGGAAGTATTAGTTCCCCTCTACTCAGCACTGGTTAAGCCTCATCTGGAGTACTGTGTCCAGTTCTGGGTACCACACTTGAAGAAGGATGCAGACAAACTGGAGAGGGTTCAGAGGAGGGCAACAAAGTTGATCAGAGGACTGGAAACAAAGCCCTATGAAGAGAGACTGAAGGAATTGGGCATGTTTAGCCTTGAAAAAAGAAGACTGAGGGGAGATATGATAGCGCTTTTCAAATACTTGAAAGGTTGTCACAGAGAGGAAGGCCAGGATCTCTTCTCCATCAACCCAGAGTGCAGGACACAGAATAATGGGCTCAAGTGACAGGAAGCCAGATTCGTGCTGAACATCTTGAAAAACTTCCTGACTGTTAGAGCAATACGACAAGGGAACCAATTACCTAGGGAGGTGCTGGGCTCTCCCACACTGGAGGCATTCAAGACGAGGATGGACAGCCATCTGTCAGGGCTGCTCTGACTTGGATTCTTGCATTGAACAGGGGGTTGGACTCGATGGCCTTGTAGGCCCCTTCCAACCCTACTATTCTATGATTCTATGAGACTAATTGGAGATGAACTACACATGGTCCAATCCAACACAAATGTGTGTGTGTGTGTGTGTGTGTGTGTGTGTGTATGTTTTATCTATATCTATATCTATATCTATATCTATATCTATATCTATAACTATATATCTCCAAAACCATACATCCGATTGTTATGAAACTTTCAGGATTTGTTCTATCTCTATCTGGGATGGTTTTAGAGATAGTGAGAATGTTGACCTCTTGAACCAAAAAGGTGGCAAATCATTTTTTTGAAAGATATACCACTTCAGTACTATTTGATCAACTTCAACCAAACTTCCTACCATAATTGAACAATGCAGCTAGCAGATTTTAACCTTATAACATTCGTGTTTCTCCATGTTTTTTAGACATTAAAAAACCCAAGCCCCATATATATATATATATATATATATATATATATTCCTGATTTTAAAGTATATAAAAAAAAGACCAAGCACAGTTTGAAGCCAGAGCAGATTAGTAGGCTGAATTATAGGTGTGTCTTCTCCTCTCTGCTGTGGGGCAGCTCCTTTTAAGGGGGATGGAGTGGACAGACCCCTCCCTCAGGGGGCTATCGGGGTGGACCATGACAGGGGCCATACCTAGGGGTGCCAGCAGACAGGCTTTCACTCAGCTGGGGTGGGTGCAATGTGTCCAGCTGTGACAGCTGTGTCAGTTTGCTTGAAGTCTTCTCTGTATCAACCTAAAGGGAATTCCAATCCATGTGAAGCTGGGCCTGTTCGTTGAGGGGGGGGGGGACGTGTGCGCGTGCACACACACACACACACACACGTTTTATCATCTTCACTGTTATCATTACTGGTGAATATTAGCATTTATCAGAATAGGAATTTTGAAAATTTACTACCATCACTTACAAGTGCACACCTTTTAGAGGCTTGGATCTAGGTTTTGGTACCTGCACCTGGGATGGCAGAAGCTGACTTCCCCATCCCTCCTTCCCACAGCAGGCCCACAGCCCCCTGGACATGCAGGGGGAGGGAATCCCCCCAAATCAGGCAGTGACACCTCCCACGAAAGGAGCCTTTCCAGCCATGGAAAGCAGATCCTGGACCCTATCCAAAGACAGAGTGGGAAATCTCAGTCTTCCAAAGTTAATAAATCTCCCAATAATGCAATTAATCATTCAGTTCCTGGGATGGCTAGCTGATGCTTGCATGAAACTATAACATTTCATGGTGAATGGCTCTCTCTATATATATCTCATCAGACCTTTTTCAGAGTGCTTAAACATACACACACACACACACACACACACACACCATCCTGGTAGAGCAAAACAACCCATGAAAACATTATCCAGCTAAGAGATTTCCATTCTGTGTTGCTCAGACACCTGTATGCAGTATTTATACATCTTCATGCGCTGTAAAGAGCCATATCTGCAGTACTGGGATGGCTTACTCACATAACTGTGATATCACAGTTACTCTGCCTAGCTCTTGCTTGAGAGTGCTTCTAGACTTCCTTTATTAAAGTAGTGTCCAGCCATGCTAAAAGAACAAAAAAAGAGGGAGGGGGCTTGTCACTATTCCCCATATAAAAAAAATCCTTATGGGCTTTTAAAGCAGTGCTTTTAACATTCAAAGCAGTGTTCAGTGGCAGCTGACATCCAAAGCCTCAGTGCAGACTGGATTTTCCATCAATGTATGAATAGGTTGCTTGGCCTCTAAAGAAAGGTGAGATCTTCCCAGTGTCCCCAGTGATCTTTGACATTTATTTGGACTTTAAGGGCCCAATCCTATGCATGTTTAGGCAGAAAAAGTCCTACAACTCACAGCATTCCCTAGCCAGCCATGCTCTCTGGGCCATGCTGGGAGTTGTACGACTTTGTCTGTCTAAACATGCATAGAGTTGCGCCCTAAATCATTGTCCTTCATATCCCATAAAACAACTAACCTATTCATAGACCAGAGAATAGGGATGGGAGAAATGCATTCAGGTTGCATTTGACTTGAATCTACATAATTTCATACTTTCAAAGCAATATGTCAACTAAAACTCAGTTATGCTTTGAAATTCACATTTCACTGAAATGTGCAATGGAATTCTCGACGCAATGAAGCATACAAAAATGTGTATATTAGGGGAAAATGCACATGAACATGCATATACTAGGGAACATTACATTCACAAATGCTTTATATTAGGAAAACTGCTTGCAAAAAGTGTGTATATTGAGCAAAATTGTATACAAAATGGCTTGTAAAAATGTGCATATTAAGCAACATTGCATACAAAATGTGTGTGTTCTGAGAAGTGAGCACCAAAATGCACACAAAATTTCAAGCAAACTTTAAGGCGGGGAAATTGTCAAAATTTAGATTAAGGATGGCACAGCGTTTGGTTGGGGCTCAAAGCCCGGCGAGAAGTTACCGGTTCGGCCCCCCGGACACCAGTTCATGGACCTGAGCTCTTACCCGACTCGCAGCATACTGAGTTGGGCAAGTGCTCGGGCACCCGCTCCCTCAGTAAGGAGAGGGGAAGAAGGCAGTGCCTCTCCTCCTTCCCCCATCCTTGCTACAGTGGCAGTGGCATGGGACAGGCTGGTCGTTTTCTGCAAGTTTTCCTGGCCTATGGAAAATGACCAGCTTGTCCCTTGCTGCAGCCACTGTAACAGGTGGGGGTGGAGGGAAGAAGGAGGTACCTATTCTTTTCTCCCCCCGCCCACCTGCTGGAGGCCAGGGCAAGAGGCTGGGGGCTGGCCGCCATCACCCGCCTTCCCTGCATTGACCCTTGATAGCCAGCGTGAGGAAGAGGGGCAGCTTGCACAGTGACAGCACACAGGCAGGCGGGCAAGCACGGAAGCTCGCTGAGCAGGCCCAGGCTGTGCAAGCTGTGGGGGGCAGCTAGTCAAGCTCCCCCCGCCCTGGACAGAGATGGGCTCATCCATCCCTACTTCAGATTGGAAAATGAGAAATGGAGAGAAACCTAAATTGACAAATCCATCCATCCCTACCTACCAAAACATGTTGATGTCAGGGATGTGACAGGTTTCAACTAGGACCATCAAGGCCTACGGGTTGGACAAGAAAAGATGGCTATTAGTGCTACAGTTTGGTGATGATGGAGCACATGCTTCATATTTAGGAAGTCAGAGCTCTGGCTTTTCCAATAAAACAGGGTCTCAGGTAACAAAGATGGGAAATACATTTTCTTTTAAAACTATAACCTGCCCTGAATCTCCAGCACAGGGTGGTCCATCAGTACTACCATAGAACCATCAGCTAGGTACCTGCATGCACTTTTGAGGATGTCTGGCTAGGTAGAGATACAGTGAAAAGCAAATTCATGCTTTGTCTTTCTTCTCTCCACATTTGCTTACTGTACTAAGAACTGAACATTAAAAATAAAAAAGCAGCACAAGACAACATCCGTTCTCATTTTGATTTCCTGGAAGGTGAGCGTGGTTGGGCAGATGGTGTTGGTTGTTGTTTTTTGTTTTACTAAACCAAGTGATCAGATGTAAATTATATTGACATGCACACATCCATGTGCCCTGTTGGTGTAAGTTGTTGTTGTTTTTTATTTCGATGTGGCACTGCTAAGACATGTGCCTCCCCCCCCCTTGTTTTTTGTTTAAACTCCTTGCACCAACTCAGCTTCTGTTTTTCATCTTCCGCTGTAATTATCACTGTGGCTACCACTACTATTATGTCCTGCCAATAGTAAAAACCACCCAGTACCGATAGTAATACTGCTACTAGTTGTAGTAGGCTGGAGAACTGAGGGCCACTGGGCCTCCTGCCTCCCAGGAAGAACATCGTCACAGCGGGGAGACCAGCCTGGTCCTATACATCGGCCAGAGGGGGAGGAGCTGCAGGGAGCTCACTCCACCCCTCCCTGTGAGAAAGAACACGCAGCCCCCACTGACAGTTCCCTGGGGCTGCAGACTCTGGCCTCACCAATCGGCTGGAGGACCAAGGGCCACTGTGGGGCTGCACCTCCTGCCTCCCAGGATGAACATCATCGCAGGGGGGAGACCAATCTGGCCCAATACATTGGTCAGCGATGTAGTTTGTTCACTTGACTTCCCCTCCTCCTTCCTAATCCCTTTTCCTTCTGTGTTGTATCTTTTAGACTGTAAGCCTAAGGGCAAGGACTGTCTTAATATTCTTTTATTTATTTATCTATAAAATGTATTAATCGCCCATCTGGCTGGTCACCCAGCCACTCTGGGCGATGTACAACAACAAAACAGTTAAAACAATAAAATTCTACATTAGAAACATCATAAAAAATACCCTAACCCACCCCAAATGCCTGCCTGAACTACCACGTTTTTAATGCGCAGCGGAAGCTCATTTTTGTAAGCCACTCTGGGAGCCTTTTTCGGCTGAAGAGTGGGGTAAAAATGCCCTAAATAAATCAATAAATAGTAGTAGTTGGCATTGTATCAGCATCTAAGAGCATGCTAAGCACTGTTAGGGATGTACGAATCCCTTACCTAGTTCCACTCGGGGCATCCACCGGGGGGGGAGGCGATCCGTTCTTCCCCTCGGAATCCTCGATGGGGGAGGAGGCGATCTCGTCCCCCCCCAGAATCCTGCCTGGCCGGCTCTGCTCCATGGCCATGCTGCAGAGCCGCCGGCCGGGCCGATACGCAGCAGGGCCTCCAGCCACTGCCGGGCTGGTGCAGACGCAAATGGCGTCCTGTATAGGGGATGCCATTTGCATCCCTACGGTAACCCGTGATCACGGCTGTCTGCAAGCATGCAAATGGCGGCCGCTATGACAGCTGCCATTTGTGGCCACAGCAGCCCAGCCGCCAGAGCCGTCGCCACATCCACCCCAGGTAAGCTTTGTCCCGGAGGGATTCGGTGGCGGGGTGGTGGGCAGGAGGCCATTCCACCACAGATTCTGTGGGGGCGGATTCTAAAGAATCCGGCCTCACTGGTGTCTGTGGCGGAATTCTCTGACATCCCTAAGCAATTTACAGACATGTTTTAGGTCCAGTGCAGACACTTACCTAGATGACAACAGTCTTAACATGATAGATATGCAGGGATATATAAGAATTTTGGCTTTGCTCGCAAAACATGTGAGCATGCCCTATTTGAAGCTCCAAATGCAAGCACAAAAGTGAGCATTTGTCTGCCAAAAATATTCACACGTTATTGAGTATATGCTTGTGCTCGTCTCGTTCCCAATTTCTGGTTCTATCTGCACAAATTTCCTAATTTGTGCAAATTTGTTCAGTAGACTGAATCAGCCCCATAGACCGACTATGGAGGAAATTTGTGGAAATTAGGAGCTTTGCGCAACTTTGGGGAGCTTTGCGCAACTTTGGGGAGCTTTGCGCAACTTTGGAGAGCTTTGCGCAAATTTCCCATTCACACAAAATGAGCAGCAATTGCAAGCATGAATGGGAATTCAGCATGTGATGGGCAGCAAGATGAAGTTTGGAGAATTCTAGAGAACTTAAATATTGCTCATTTCCCCATCCCTATAGATATGCAGGAATGTCCCCACACATCATGTCCTATGTGATAAAGGAGCTTCAAACAGACACCCAATTGCACAGACACCTAATAAGTTCAGCCCCCCCATTCTAAAGGAAAAGACAAAGGATGTTTTTCACACAGGATACAGTTAAACTGTGGAATTCACTGCCAAAAGATGGCTTCCGTAGCTTTAAAAGGGGATTATATAAATGCAGAGAAGATAAGGCTATCCATGGTTACTAGTAAGGATGAGGGAGAAATCCGCAACACAACCAAATCATTCATTCATTCATTCATTCATTTCTATGTCGCCCAATAGCCAAAGCTCTCTGGGCAGTTCACAGGAATCTGACCCAGGGATTCCACAGCAGACCGGCTTTTCCCCTGCCAAATGGATTCCATGGATTTGCGGAACGGTTTTCTAACTTTCCCAAATTGTGCACATATTCTGTCTTAGAAAAATATGCAAAATAAAAAACCCTGCCAAAAATTGGATAAAGAGGAAAATGTGCATGAGGGGGATGTGCACATTTTGGGAGAATTTGTGCATATTTTCAATGCAAATTTGCACAAATTCTAAAACTAAAATAATCTGATTCTGTCAGTGGGGAGATAATGGAATGAAAGGCCCCTGACAATTTGTTTGTTTGTTTGTTTATTTATTTATTTATTTCTATACCGCCCAATAGCCGAAGCTCTCTGGGCGGTTCACAAAAATTAAAACCAAACAACACACAATAAAACAATTTAAAATATATAGAACATTAAAACCACAATCCACGAAACACAGACAGAATGGATTTTAGACAATCCGTACATCCCCAGTTACTAGTCATGATGGCTCTATGATGGTTCCAGGATCAGAGGTGCTTCTAAAGACCTGTTGGTGGAGAATAACAGTGGAGAGGGCTTTTGGCCTAATGTCCCACTTGTGGTCTTCCCAGAGGCATCTGGTTGGCCACTGTGCAAAACAGAATACTGGACTAGGCAGGCCTTCAGTCTGATCCAGCAGGGCTCTTCTTGTGTCCTTGATTGCACAGATCAGGTGCCCATGTGGACCATCGGCTTGTGTGTTGTGGGTCTGCATGATGGTGTGACTGTCTGTGATGGGTCAAACCACAGACATTCACACCACTGTAGACTCATCCCCCACACCCAGTTGAACAGCCTGGTTCACATTTCTACTTCCCTATGTAATCATGACCATGGATGTTGCTAAATAGGCCACATCAGGTTTCATGGAGAAGCAAACAAAATCACTGTGTGAACCAGCTTGGAATCTCTTTTGTATGTGTTAAGATCTCTTTCTTCAGCCCAGCTTCTGGTAAAAGCCACGGTTAGATCTCTAACTGGGCATACAATTTCAGTGCTTTAAAAAAAAAAAAAATTAAAGCCATACCATTTATACATTACATTTAAAACCCACCTTCCCTCCTGCAAGGAACCCAAGGCAGCACACATGATCTTCTCCATTTAATCTTCACAACAGTCCTGTGAGGTAGGTTAGGCTGAGAGTCCATGACTGTCCCAAAGTCACCCAGTGAGCTTCATGGCTGAGTGGGGACTAGAACCCAGATCTCCCAAGTCCCAGTCCAACACTCTCGCCACTACACCACACTGACTCTCATATTCTCTTATTCTTTCATTTTTGTGCTTACCCAGCTTTTTAAAAAAGATTGGGTCCCAAAGGGCATAATCCTCTGAACTCAGAGGCAACCACTTATCCGAGGCAGGGCAGGAGAAGCACAGAGGGGATCATCCCCCCACATTTCTCCTGCCCTGCATTTGCGGCTAGACAGCCTATTTTGGCTGTCTAACCATGGGAAGGCGGGCTGGGGGAGGCGGCTGCTGGATGACACATAGGATGTGTTGCACTGGCATTTCTGCCTCCCCCACCCAAGAACGCCTCATGGAATCCCCCATTTTTGCCTCTCTGCACTGCACTCCTCTCCCAAGCATGGAGCACAGAGCTGTTCTGTGCTGCCTGCGAGGCAGCGTGGGGTGGGGGGAAGGGCAGTTCTCTGGGAACCAACCTCAGAGTGCGGGCTCTGAGGTCGGTTCCCAGAAATCGACGTATCCTATGGCCATCTAGCTGCTGACTAGCGGCCATAGGATTGCTCCCACCATGGCTTATAAATACAATCTGCACAAAGCTACTACACAGTTAACATATTAGGGGTATATCAGGGTGTTGGTGATACAGTATGGTGATACAGTATATCAGGGTGTTGGTGATACAGATCACCAAACAGTTGGTGATACAGTCTAGATTCCTTTCCAAGCTCTGCCTTCCAGAGAGATGGGGCAGACGGCACTGCTGATAGTCTTGAGGGCACGCCAATACATTATTTGATGGTGTGTGAGTGTTGTAATACTGAAGTCTTAGGGATTGAGTGGGTGGTAAGGATGCACGGAAGTTTTGTTTCTGTTCACAAATCACGTGAACATGTCCTCTTTGCAATCGTGAATGCAAACACAAGCAGCAGCACTTTTTTTAAAGAAATGCTTGCAAATTCCTAGATTTGTAATCGCATTTTGAAAAATGTGTATTTTAATAAAACTATGCACTTCAAAATGTGCCATTTTCCCTGCCCCCAAAAACCCAATGTGTACTTTACTCAATAGAAGAAAGTGCACACTTCTGAAAAATGCACACAGAAACTGTGCACTTTTCCCATTCGAAATGAGCTGTTTTCCAATTCGAACAATCTGAAAAAACAGGTCAAAAATAAAAATGGGAGTGAGCTGTAATGAGCTTCAAAGTGATTTTTGGACAATTTAGGCAAGTTTGAAAATTGCTGGTTTTCCCATCCCTGGTAGGTAGACAAAGAGAATCAGGTACAAATGAATAAATAATATCACAGAGTCTAAAGAAGCATAATTTTCTCTGACAGTTCTGGTAAAATTTCCAAATAAAGCTGCTCATCTCCCCTGACATAAAAAGATAAAAGGTGGGGAGAGAAAAAAGAGGCAAATAAATACACTAAAATGATCAAGGGGCTGGAACAACTCCCCTATGAGGGAAGGTTATAACAGCTGAAATTGTTTAATTTGGGGGGGGGGCAAGTAAGAGGAGACATGATAGATGTAAAAAAAAATATGCATGGCATGGAGAATGTGGAAGGGAAACATTTTTATTTGTTTCGTATAATACTAGAACCCAGGGTCATCCCATGATGCTGATTGGTGGGAACTTCAGGACAAATAAAAGGAAGGACTTCTTCACACAGTGCATAGTTAAACCATGAAATTCACTTTTACAAGATGTATAAATGACCACCAATTTGGATGGTTTTTAAACAGAGTTAGACAAATTCCTGGAGGAGAAGGCTATCAATGGCTACTAGTTCTGATGGCTATATGTGGCCTCCAGCTTCAGAGGCAGTATGCCTATGTATACCAATTGTTGGGGAACATGGGTGGGAAGGTGCTGTTGCACTCATATCCTGCTTTGTGGGTTTCCTCTGGGCAGCTGTGTGAACAGAATGCTGGACTAGGTGAACCCTTGGTCCTATCCAGCATGGCTCTTCTTATGTTCTTAATAAAGACCACACAGCAGCCATTTCAGTAGCTCAGAAATAAACTTTGCTGAACTGTGACTTCTCTACAACTCTGACTATGCCACAAGATTTCCGCTCAATGCTTTGATTGTACAGGTACGGCTCTGACAAAGAGAGGTTTGGGTTGCTGCTCTTTGCTGAAGACAGGAAGTGAGGCTGAAATGCAGAAATGGCAGTTTGTCAGCACAAAACAGGCCTTAAGTCGTTCATAGGACAACCTGCCAGACGTGTAACATTGAGAGTCACCCTGGAGAAAGAGGGAAGGCCAGGAAGCAATGCAGTTATATTAGGGATGCGGGAGAAATTTGGTTCTCATTTGAATGTGAACTTTCACACTTTTGAACAAATACATGAACTGAAACTCCATTATAGTTTGAAATTCACATTTCTCTGAATTTTGCAGTAGAGTTCTCCAATCAAAAAATGTGTTGAAAAATGTGTAGATTAGGAGGAAATGCACACAAAAATGTATATATTCGTGAAAATGTTCAATATGCATTGTGTTAGGAAAATTACTTGGGAAACAAGAAGGGGGAGACTTGGCTCAACAATACCACAAGTGAGAAGGATCTTGGAAGTGTTGTAGATCACAAGCTGAAGATGAGCCAACCATGTGATGTGGCTGCAAAAAGGGCAAATGCTATTCGGGGCTGTTTAAATGGCTGCATTCATAGACGTATAGCTTCCAAATCATGTGGAGTACTAGTTCCCCTCTACTCAGCACTGGTTAGGCCTCATCTGGAGTACTGTGTCCAGTTCTGGGCACCGCACTTTAAGAAGGATGCAGACAAGCTGGAGAGGGCTCAGAGGAGGGCAACAAAGATGATCAGGGGACTGGAAACAAAGCCCTATGAAGAGAGACTGAAAGAACTGGGCATGTTTAGCCTTGAGAAGAGAAGACTGAGGGGAGATATGATAGCACTCTTGGAGTACTTGAAAGGTTGTCACAGAGAGGAAGGCCAGGATCTCTTCTCGATAATCCCAGAGTGCAGGACATGGAATAATGGGCTCAAGTGACAGGAAGCCAGATTCCGGCTGAACATCAGGAAAAACTTCCTGACTGTTAGAGCAACATGACAATGGAACCAATGACCTAGGGAGTTAGTGGGCTGTCCCACACTGGAGGCATTCAAGATGAAGCTGGACAGCCATCTGTCAGGGATGCTTAGACTTGGACTGCTACACTAAGCAAGGGGTTGGACTTGATGGTCTTATAGCCCCCCCCCACACACTACTATTCTATGATTCTATGATTCTATGCATTCCAAAATGCACATATCAAGAGAAATGAACACAAAAATGCATGCACATTTTCATACGAAGCTCTCTCTCTCTCTCTTATTTGAGATGAACTAAATTTAAAGTTGGAATAATCACAAACTGAAAAAAGCCAAAATTTACACATTTGTCCATCTTATTTTCAAGGAAAGGCATTCCCATGCCACACCACATGACTCCATTCCATAGTGGGGAGCCCATGGTAAGGCAGAAACAAGCATTCTGTGCTTCAGCCCATGCATTACAGGGCAAATACATGATGCCAAAACCACACGGTTACCATAAAATGTTACCAAAGTGCAAACAAATAATCAGGTGTAACACTGCTGCCTGTGAAAAGTAAAGGTAAGTAATAATTACAGGAGGTTGGATCCAGATTTAGGCTGAACCAACTGTGTTAGTGGAAGTGGATTTATCCATCCCCTTCTTCCCCTGAAAATGCCACACAGAGAGTCAGAAGGCCCTGCTGAATGGAAGAAGAGATGGTGTGGGGAAGAGGTATCGCCCAAAATCAGGTGCAGGGCCTTTGATGAGCAGAACCTTTCATCTTGCAGAAGGTCTCTTCTTGCAAAAGGCAGATCCTGGATCTAACCCCCATAGTGAGGGAGGAATAACAGTACAAGAGAAAAGCTTGTACTGTACTTCAGCTACCATTATGTCTGACCACTGGCCATTCTGCCTGGGCATGATGGGGTATTGAATCCAGTAACATCTGGAAGGCCATGGGTTCCCCACTCCGGGTGTAATATAATCTTCCCCAACATGGCACACTCTGGATGTGTTGGGCTACAACTCTCATCACCCTTGGCCATTGGTCATGCTTGCTGTGGCTGATGGGAGTTGCAGTCCAATGTATCTGGAGGGCACCAAGTTGGGGAGACTGGTCTAACATGAGACAGCGGAGGAAACAGGATATTTATTTTCAGTATTCTTGTAGGCTAAGAAGGCTGCAAGAGGGATCCTAGGCACAGCAAAGATAGGGTACTTGTAGAGATTTACCGACGTTCTAGCTATAAACAGCCTATAAACAAATATTCTAAGATACGCAAACACACACACACACACACACACACATATGCACACGCACACCACATAAAGGCATGGTTGTTCTTAAACAAACATGTTGAAATGGACAGATTCGAATGTCCTAGAGTGTTAGAGTGCTAGAAGCTTAATAGCGGATTTTCTTTTCTCTTAAGAGGTTCTACCTTAACATGCAAAATCACTTTTCTAAGTTTTCTTTGGTGAACTGGCCAGGACTACTACTGTACATTGCTGCAGGAAATAATAATGTCGATACCACAGCAATAATGGCTTTCATCATATGCTGTAAGACGTCCAATTCAATTTCTATTTTACTGTGCTAGCACACAATATCTCACAGCGTGGTTCTGGGTTGTCTCCATGGGTACTGAAAGGAGCTAAGGAATAAGGGAAAGTATCTTTGTCCACCCCCCACCTTTGTTTCATCTTGCAAACAATAGCAATTCACTTCTTAAGCCTCTAGCAATATGAAATCAACTGTGTTTTATGGAGATTTCCCCCCTCTCTATGTGAAGAGGCCTGACCTTCTTCCCCCAAATGTGAGCATTTTGATAAATAAAGTGTGTGCACCAATGAATCCTATAGAAAGGTCTGGTTCACACGAGCATGGACAGCAGTGACTCCATTTCTTGTCACTTGATGAATGGCAGAATGTGTGAAATGCCTCCAGTTGAAACTATGGTATGTGAGATGTGGTGAGGTGCCAGGCATCCCATTGGTGGAGAATGTAGATTAACCTGTGATGACTCATCTACACAAACAAGTAATCACTTGACCCTTAAGGCAATGAGGGATAAGCATGCACAGTACTGAAAGTAATCTCCCCTCCCACTGTTCTCCTTCATGCATTTCGATATCAAATATTCTCTAGCTGTTCTTCAAAAAGCTCAGATACTAACGTAGTACTCTCAGAATACTTTATATCTGTATTGGACTCCAAATGACATTTGGTTTCAATATTTGGGGTCAAACAGTAGACATTTTGCAGTATTTGATAGCTGACGTGCAGTAGTGTTTACCACTGGACAATATCGATAGCTGATATGGAATGGTGTATCAGTGTTCTACTCAGGGAACACTTTGCACATTGACAGCTGCCCAAGACCTTCTACATGGCAGCTACAGAACACCTGCACACTGCAGAGAGATGTGGGACATATTCTACAGCAGGGGCACATAACCCATAGCCCAGAGGTTGCACAAAGCCCTTGGCTGCTGCTAGTGTGGCCTGCAGAGCCATGGAGGCCCCAGCCAGAGTTTCCTTTGTTACCTAACAAAGAAAACTCTGGGCAGGGGTTCTAACCCCAGTGTGCCCCCTGCCCCAGTGTGAGCAAGGTAAGACCATGTGTGTATGTGCGGTGTGTATGGGTGTGTATGTGAATGGGTGTCTATGAATGTGTGTTAGAGTGCATGAGTGTGAGTGTATGTGCGTATGAGAGGCTGGGGCTGTTCACTCAGCAATTGAGTATGGGCTGTTTGTTGAACTGTGGATTAGCGTGTTGTCTGAACGCAGCCAGGGTGGCTTGTTAACCATGCAGTGTGGCTTATTTTCTTGAACAAGCCATGGTTTGAGAAAATCAAACAGCTTTTGTTAGGTAACCTGCAGTAGTAGCTAGATTTCAAGACAGCTTATGAGATCTTATATTTGAAGTAGGCCTGGACTCCCTTGAGAACACATGGTTTGTTGTTGGGTTGTTCAGAGTGGTTAAAAAGCCACACTGCATGGTGAACAAGCTACCCTGGCTGCATTCACACAAGATGATAACCCACCCTGCAGAAAATGTGCGATGTTCAGACAACACATTAACCCACAGTTCAGCAAACAATCCACAGTTCAAAACAAGCCATGATCAACCACTGAGTGTGGGTTAGTGTGTTATTTGAACACCCTCAGAGTGTATGAGTGTGAATGTGTGTGTGTGTGTGTGAGAGAGAGAGAGAGAGAGAGAGAGAGAGCCTGCGTGCATGTGTGCATGAAAGGGTGTGAGAAAGTGTGAAGGAGAGTGTGTGTGTGTGCCTGTGTGAATATGTGCATGCATGTTCTGATGCACTCTCCAGGGCTGAAAAGGTTGTGCACCCTTGTCCTAGACTATACATACAATTCACATGGGATGTGTTGGGCCTCACTGTCACCCATCCATTGTCGACTGAATGTGTGCTAATACACTCAACATTCCACTGTGGCTGTGGATTGCAGAGGAAGATAAGCAGTGGTGGGCAAGTCATCTTTCATCCATACTTCTCATTGAGGAGCTTCCAAAGAATTCAGAGGACCCTGCATTTGACAGCATTTGATGACTGGCATACAATAATATTCAGTATTAGGAAGTATGTGATAGTTGCCATGTATTGGTATTTTTCTTATATAGTATTTGATAGATACCATTCAACAGTATGTAGTATCTGACAGGTTTTGTTATGTAACCTGCAGTAGTAGTTAGATTTCAAGACAGCTTATGATATCTTATATTTGAAGTAGGCCTGGACTCCTTTTGCCCTATTTTGGGCTTCACCTGATTTGGAATCGGGGAATTGTGGGAGAACCCCAAGATGGTCCTAAAGGGACTAGTGTCAATCCCAGGAGCACTCTGGGAAAGAAGGAAGGTGGCAGAGTTCTGAGCCTGCTGCTATGTCACTGAAGCCACCAGCAGAACCAATGGCTTTTAACCATAAAAAGTAAGAAGAGAGAGAGAGGAAGCCCCACTGTCACCATAGTAACCCACCCAAACAATTATTGGGGATCAAATTGTGGCTCCTGAAACTGCCACTGAAATGGACAGTTCCATTTCATCACTAGTAAACAAGACTGGCAAATGGGTGGGAGGAGAGAGAGAGAGAGAGAGAGAGATCCTAACTCAAAGGCTGCCAAAAATCAAAGCAATCAAGATATACAAGCAAGGCTAAAGCATTCAAATTTGAAAAAGTTTAATATTTCACCTCCAATATGCACATTCTAATTAGAGTTTGAAATTCTGCATACAAAGACTCTGCACTTGTAATAATTCAACAAACTTCAGATATTTGCAATGATTCATTTCAGCTCTAACGTGGTTGGGTACCACCCATAGTCAGCAGTAATTCCCATAATTACAGCTGCTGAGATCCACGAATCCCACTGTGGAGATTACAGCAGAAGGGAAACCAAATGCACAGCTCACGTCTTCTTCTGCTCTCTCATCTGCTGTGTGATGGTTGAACTAGCAGTCCATTGCTCAGTCCAGTTTAAGAAAAACAGAAGGAGGTGAGCATCCAAAGTAAATCACAAAGAAGAGGAACAGGTTCTCAGGATGCAGATAGATAGATAGATAGATAGATAGATAGATAGATAGATAGATAGATAGATGGAAGCCCAATTCATTTCAGCCTTTTTCTTATTTTTAGGACTTCTTGAGGGGGGAGAGAAAAAAGCCTGCAGAATTTTTTTTTGTAAATGCAAACATTGTCTCCTGTCCAGAGACTGGCTAGTAGATTGACACAGGAGACAATCTTTTGCAAACAATTCTGCAGACTTTTCTCTACCCCCTGAAGAAGACCTAAAAATAAGACAGAGGCAGAAACGTATTGGGCTTCCTACAATAAATTGTTTTATCAAGTTATTTATATCAATTTATCAATTAATGTCAATTTATTAATATAAGGGCCTGTTTCTCAGTCCATTTGTTGGAGGATCCTAAGTCACCTCCTGAAATTCGTATCTGACAACAGGCCCTGATATTAACTGCTGCATTAATTACACTCTTGGGTTGTCAGGGTGCAACAACCTAGAGATCCATACTATACCTTTAAATCAACTAATGGTGTGGCACACTTGATAGGAATAGGATACTGGTTACAGCAAGCAAGGGAGGGGCAAATTCTTGTTTTTCCTCCTTGTCTCCCATGGCATTGGGGGATTTAAAGCGCACCTCTTTGGGTTGTAATAACTTGCCTATGTTCAGCTGGTCTATCCAGATGGAGCGGTTTGAACCCAATTTGGACACCACATGCAAACAGAATCCCATGCACAGAAATGTGTTTAGTTGCATGAAATACGTTTCAATCGTAGGATCAAAGGGCTGCAATTTTAGCACAGAATTCTTGACTGCTGCTTGCTTACGGATAGTTTTTGCCACTTGATGCTTAAAAAAATATGTTTTTTTGCTACGAAACCTCTTATGAACATGCAGAGGAGAGCGGCAGCATAGGGTGAAATGAAAAAGACTTTTTAAGAGTCTTTCCTGTTTGCAACTTAACGTTTCTCTACCCAGCGGTTAAGCTGAAAAAGCAAGCGTACCTTTTTCACATTAGTGACTTTGTAAACTGCACGGTCATCTGTTTCATTTATCCTCCTGTCCTGTTCTCGCTAAGCTGCCTTCTGGTGCACTTCCCTCCAATGTGGCTTTCGGAAACTGGTGGTGGTTAGTTTTGTGGTCATTCAGATGGCTTCACAAACTACCTTCCTGCTGTTTCACATAGCAGGTTGCCTGGCACAGTTTGAGCAAAGCTGAGTTAAGCTTCCTCAATTGATACGCAACAACAAAAGATGAGGACAGCAAGGCCACAGGGTTAAAACAGAGTCGGGTCGCTGTGTGTTCTGCTCTACAGAGGACAGTCTTTTCTTTGTGGGCATCGCATCCTGTATTTCAGGGGTGCAGAACCTCAGACATGGGGACCAAATCCAGACCCCCTTGGGCTGCAATCTGACCCTCCATGGTCGCCTAGTTGGCCTTGCCTCTTCCCACGGCCACACACCCCTTTCTCCCAACAATCAATCATTTCGTGGTTTCCTGGCTTTTGTGCAGTTTTTTTCCCCCATTCTAAAAGGTTGAGATGCCTCTCCTAAGGCTTTGTTACTGACAGTAAGAGCTTTTAGCATAAGGTTGCTGGCATTTTTGGCCCACCTTTTTGGCCTTTGGCTTTGCCTCTTTTGTCTTCATCCCCTAAGAGACTCTCTGAAATGAAGGTCAGCCCTTGGGCGAAAGAGGTTCAGCACCCCTGCTCTATTGGATGGACTGTCCAGACAGACTAACCGAGGTTTGAAAATTAAGCATAAGAAAGGAGAGCACCAGGGGCCTTGAAGTTACCCATCAACACTTAACTCCTGGTCAGCAGACTGAGCAGGCCTGCAGGTCACCAGGTCATAGTCCTCCCCACTACGGCAAGATATATTATATTTCTATAGGGATGGCACGGGCACCCGTTTCAGTCTGCAAATCTGTCAGAATACTGGCCCGCGCGCCCCCCAAGCTGCAGCCACCAAGCCTTCCCCCCCACTCATCGGTCTATGTGGGCACATAGACTTATATGCAAAAAGCACTGTGAATCACCCATATACTCTAGATTCATGGTGCTATTTTGTGCATGAGTCTACGGGCACGGGCTGCCGATCACCAAGTTTTTTAAAAAAATGGCAATTGGGACAGAGACGGATGGGCCCAGGTAAGTTGCAGGCTGCTTACTGAGCGCATAAAGGGGCTCGAGTGCAGCCCGGGAGGTCAGCAAGTGGGGGAAGGAGCTGGGCAGGTGCCTGGAGAACCCGGACTGCGGGGGGTGCTCGTCCATCCCTATATTTCTATTGTAGCAATTCTTTCTACATTTGCATAAATACATAGACATTAGCTCACATAACTTTAATGTGAATTGGTGTACCAATGCATAAGTGGCCACCCTAATCAGATCTGGGCTGCTGTCTATACTGCACTAGGAAGCACATTTCATGCCATGGAAATACAGGGTGTTCAAGGGCTTGAACTGGGAAATGAGGCTGAAACTTAGCCACTGTAAGTGGGCATGCCTCTCTTCTTCATGTGCAGCAGGGCCCAGCATTGATTAAGTGTGCTACTAGCAGTGTGCCGAATTTTTTGACCTCTTTATTTTTGGCCCTTTGTTGGGGGGGTGGAAAGAAACTTGGGGATGTGTGAACTCACCCCCTTCTGGGTTCTCCAGATTCCAGCCCAGCCTCTGCCCCTGGTCACTGGTCCCTGGACCACATTTGAGCCCCTCCAATGCTTGGTGGGCAGCCTGCACTCACCCCAGCAGCCTCATTGAGCTCCACAGTCACAAAAATGCATATGTCTTTCTATGCGCGAAAATGTGCATTTTGCGAATGCTCATGTTCTCATGTATGAAATGTGCATTTTGTGAAGGTGCATATTAGTGCGTGTGCAAAACTGCTTATTTTTGAAAAAAATGCACATTTTTGCACATACGTGAATATGCGCAGTCACAAAAATGCTCATTTTCTTGTGTGTGCACATATGCATATTTTTGCAATCACCATTTCATTTCTCAAACAATGGCGACCGTGAAGATCAATAAGGCCACTGGGGTGAGTGCAGGCCATTCGCTGAGCACAGGCAAGGGGCGAGCAGGGGCAGGGGCTCAGCAAGCGGGGCTCAGGGGTGCGGGGAGGGGTGGTTCTTCTGGATTCCTGGACTGAATCAGGTATCCATACCATCCATAAAGAAACTGCACCTGAAAATTGTGGGAACGGGCAAGAATTTTGGAGAAATTTCTCAGGTTGCCGGGCTTCAGTGCTTACCTGTAAGGAGGTGGCAGAGGGGTGTGCATGCTCTTTCTTTTACTACCCCTCTTTCTGTCCTCACAGCCTCTCTGGCTGCTTGAGTTTCTCGGAAAGCCCCCTGGACTTAGCCAAGACGTCCTCCCTGGGGCTTTCCAAAGCTGCTGCCTGCTGAGTGCTTGAAAGCTGAGAGAGGATTTCTCCTTCTCCTTCTTGTTAAAAGGACTTTTAATAACAAAGGGGCTTGCGTAACTCAATGAAGCCATAAGCTATGCCGTGCAGGGCCACCCAAGACGGACAGGTCATGGCAGAGAGTTCTGACAAAATGTGGTCCACTGGAGAAGGAAATGGCAACCCACTCCAGTATTCTTGCCAAGAAAACCCCATGGAACGTATCACAAGGCTAAAAGATATGACGCCGGAAGATGAGCCCCTCAGGTCGGAAGGTGTCCAATATGCTACTGGGGAAGAGCAGAGGGTATTTCCAAGTAGCACCAGAAAGAGTGAAGCGGCTGGGCCAAACCCGAAAGGACACTCAGCTGTGGATGTGTCTGGTGGTGAAAAGAAAATCCGATGCTGTAAAGAACAATATTGTTTAGGAACCTGGAATGTCAGATCAATGAATCAAGGTAAGCTGGAGGTGGTCAAACATGAGATGGCAAGACTGAACATCGACATCTTGGGAATCAGCGAACTAAAATGGACAGGCATGGGCGAATTTAATTCAGGTGACTATCATATCTACTATTGTGGGCAAGAATCCCTTAGAAGAAATGGAGTAGCACTCATAGTCAACAAAAGGGTGGGAAAAGCAGTACTGGGGTACAATCTTAAAAATGATAGAATGATCTCAGTACGAATCCAAGGCAAACCATTCAACATCACAGTAATTCAAGTCTATGCCCCAACCACTGAGGCCGAAGAAGCTGAGGTTGATCGGTTCTATGAAGACCTACAACACCTTCTAGAACTAACACCAAAAAAAGATGTCCTCTTCATCATAGGGGATTGGAATGCTAAAGTAGGAAGTCAAGAAATCACCGGGATAACAGGCAGGCATGGCCTTGGTGTACAAAATGAAGCAGGACAAAAGCTAATAGAGTTTTGCCAAGAGAACATGCTGATCATAGCAAACACTCTTTTCCAACAGCACAAGAGGCGACTCTACACATGGACGTCACCAGATGGTCAATATCGAAATCAGATTGATTATGTCCTTTGCAGCCAAAGATGGAGAAGCTCCATACAGTCAGTAAAAACAAGACCTGGAGCTGACTGTGGCTCAGATCATGAGCTGCTTCTTGCAAAATTTCGGCTTAAATTGAAGAACGTCGGGAAAACCACTAAACCACTCAGGTATGACCTAAATCATATCCCTGATGAATATACAGTGGAGGTGAGGAATAGATTTCAGGGATTAGACCTGATAGACAGAGTGCCTGAGGAACTATGGACGGAGGTCCGTAACATTGTTCAGGAGGCAGTAACGAAATCCATCCCAAAGAAAAAGAAATGCAAGAAAGCAAAGTGGCTGTCTGATGAGGCTTTACAAGTAGCTCACGAAAGAAGGGAAGCGAAAAGCAAGGGAGAAAGGGGAAGATATACCCAACTGAATGCAGAGTTCCAGAGAATAGCAAGGAGAGACAAGAAGGCCTTCTTAAATGAACAATGCAAAGAAATCGAGGAAAACAACAGAATGGGAAAGACTAGAGATCTCTTCAAGAAAATTGGAGATCTCAGGGGAACGTTTTGTGCAAAGACGGGCATGATCAAGGACAAAGAAGGCAGGGACCTAACAGAAGCAGATGAGATTAAGAAGAGGTGGAAAGAACACACAGAAGAACTATACAGGAAAGATCTGAATGTCCCTGATAGCCATGATAGTGCGGTCACTGAACTTGAGCCGGACATCCTAGAGAGTGAAGTCAAGTGGGCCTTAGGAAGCATTAGTAACAACAAAGCTAGCGGAGATGACAGTATTCCAGCCGAGCTATTTAAAATCCTAAAAGATAATGCTGTTAAAGTGCTGCATTCAATATGCCAACAAATCTGGAACACTCAACAGTGGCCACAAGACTGGAAAAGGTCAGTTTACATTCCAATTCCAAAGAAGGGCAGCGCCAAAGAGTGTTCAAACTACCGCACCATTGCGCTCATTTCACATGCCAGCAAGGTGATGCTCAAAATCCTACAAGCTAGGCTTCAGCAGTATGCGAACCGAGAACTACCGGAAGTACAAGCTGGGTTTAGAAGAGGCAGAGGAACTAGAGATCAAATCGCCAACATTCGCTGCATCATGGAGAAAGCAAGAGAATTCCAGAAAAACGTCTATTTCTGCTTCATTGACTACGCTAAAGCCTTTGATTGTGTGGATCACAACAAACTGTGGCAAATTCTTAAAGTGATGGGAGTACCAGACCACCTTACCTGTCTCCTGAGAAACCTGTACGAGGGTCAAGAAGCAACAGTAAGAACCAGACATGGAACAACCGAGTGGTTCAAAATTGGGAAAGGAGTACGACAAGGCTGCATATTGTCACCCTGCTTATTTAACTTATATGCAGAGTACATCATGAGAAATGCCGGGTTGGATGAGTCAGAGGTTGGAATTAAGATTGCTGGGAGAATTATCAACAACCTCTGATATGCAGATGATACCACCCTAATGGCAGAAAGCGAAGAGGATCTAAAGAGCCTCTTGTTGAGGGTGAAAGAGGAGAGTGCAAAAGCTGGTTTGAAACTCAACATTAAAAAAACGAAGATCATGGCATCTGGCCCCATCACTTCCTGGCATATAGAAGGGGAAGAAATGGAAGCAGTGACAGATTTTACTTTCTTGGGCTCCAAGATCACCGCAGACGGTGACTGTAGCCATGAAATTAAAAGACGCTTGCTCCTTGGGAGGAAAGCTATGGCCAACCTAGACAGCATAGTAAGAAGCAGAGACATCACCTTGCCGACAAAGGTCCGTCTAATCAAAGCTATGGTTTTCCCAGTAGCAACATATAGCTGTGAGAGCTGGACTATAAGGAAGGCTGAGCACCGAAGAATTGATGCTTTCGAACTGTGGTGCTGGAGAAGACTCTTACGAGTCCCCTGGACTGAGAGGATGTCCAATCAGTCCATCCTAAAGGAAATCAACCCTGAGTGCTCATTGGAAGGACAGAACCTGAAGCTGAAGCTCCAATATTTTGGCCACCTAATGCGAAGAGAAAACTCCCTGGAAAAGACCCTGATGCTGGGAAAGACTGAAGGCAAAAGGAGAAGGGGACGGCAGAGGATGAGATGGCTAGATAGCATCACTGATGCAATGAATATGGACTTGAGCATGCTCCGGGAGAGAGCGCAGGACAGGAAGGCCTGGTGTGCTATGGTCCATGGGGTCACGAAGAGTCAGACACGACTGAATGACTGAACAACAACAAATGGAGTGAAATCGAATGCTGCACAAGCAGAAGGCAAACTTGAACAACAGACCTTTCCCTGCCCCTTCTCCCCCTTGAATGTAGGGATGTATGATAAATTGGTTTTGGTTTAGTTTTGATCAAGATTTTACCCATTTCACATCTTCCAGCCAATCACAGACTTGGACACAATCCATGATCAAAATCTGTCCATTTCCGAGGGTGCAATGTGATTCACGGACCAAAATAGATGTGTTCAATATCACACATACATTTGAAAAATGTGCATAAAAAAATGTGTACTTTTGAAAAATGCACACAGGGATACTTTAATCACTGGGAGAAGAATGCATACATTTCAAAGCTGCCCCATTTCAAATGTGTATTTGGAAAAAATACACATGAAAATATGCATGGATTTTCATGTGAAAAGGTAAAAAAAACTGATACAGACTTGAGTCAGAGCAAGCTTCGAGGTGGAATTTGGAGAAGTTCGGTGAGTTCAGATTTTGCTGATTCTCACATCCCTACCTGTACATGTACGAAAGTGACTTACCTTTCATGGATTATGTTGATGGTGGGGGGGGAGGCGCTCCGTTCCTCCCCCCAGAATCCTCGAACGGCCGGCTGTACTCCGTGGCAGCTCCACGGAGCAGCTGGCCAGGCCCGGCCCGGCCAGGCCAGAGCCGTCTGCAGCCAGATTTCCAGCCGTGGAGGAGTCTGGGTAAAACAAACAAACAAACAAAAACAACCGCGTATGCAAATAGCGGCGGCTACAGCCGCCGCCATTTGCGTTCCCTCTTTTTGGCCGTTTTAATCTACGTAAATATTTACATAGACTATGATGGCGAAAAGAAAGGGGAACACAAATAGCGTAGCGGGTGCTATTTGCATCCCTTTTTCATTCACTGTTTTAGCCTACGTAAATCTTTACGTAGGCTAAAACGGCGAATCAAAAGGGGACACAAATAGCGCCCGCTACGGTATTCGCGTTCCCCTTTCTTTTCGCCGTCATAGTCTATGTAAATATTTACGTAGATTAAGACGGTAAAAAGAAGGAACGCAAATGGCGGCCATAGCTGCCTCCATTTGCGTATGCAGTCTTTTTTTTTTTCAAGTCTTTTTCTTTCTTTCTTTTTAAACCTAGCCATGATAGGCTACGTAAATCTTTACGTAGCCTATCACGTCTTTTTTTTTTTTTAACACAAGCCTGGAAATGGCAGCGGCGGTAGCTGGTTGGAAGACCGGCTGCCGCCGGAGCCGCTGCCAGAGCCACCGCCACCCAGAAGATCCACCCCAGGTAAGTCTCGTCCCGGGGGGGATCCGCGGGGGGGCAGGGGGGTGGCAGGCCGTTCTGCCACAGATTTCAGGGGGCTGAATGCACTGGCATTCAGCCTCACTGAGATCCCTGGCAGAATTCTCTGACATCCCTACCCCCTCGTACCCCCTTAGAAACCTCTCCAGAGGGTCAGGGGGACTTATAGAACATTATGAACAGTCTTTTATTGGGAGGGAATCACCAAAATTGGAGCCTTGTATGAACGGTGCAAGATTCCTCCACCCAATGTGGGGCAATTACCCCCCCCCTACTGCAGCCTGTTCAGACACAGGTTCACCCTGTTCTGTCCATATCTCTGGCCTTCTGGTGTTTTTCAGGGGCTACAGGAGGCTGCAGCAGGAAGGAGGAAGGAAAGATCTTTTGCATGAATTGCCTTCCACTCACACAACACTGGATTTCTCCCATGGTAATCATAAGTCAGCTTAACCATACAATCTGTACACTGCAAAATCAGAGTGTTCAGAGCACAGTCTTATGTGTGTTTATTCAGAAGTGCACCCAACTATATTCAATGGGGCTTAAGTTCAGGTAAATGCATGTAGGATTGCAGCCTCAGTTTGCTTTAGGTGCATAGACTCCTGTGTAAACATAATGCCCATTGCCCAGATGTCAGGGATAGCTGAGGACTGGAATGCCAGAAGTGGAGTCATGGCAAACTGCCATGACTCTCCTCCCTCTTGGCACATTTAATTGAACATTCCCATAGGGTCAAGCCAATCCCATCCAGGAAACCCTAATGGAAAGTTGGCTTATTATACCTCCTGCATGTGGGATTCAGGAGAAATTTCAGTAAAATGAATGGAGTCAACATTGTGATGTGTTAACAGAGTGACTGCCAGGTAGTAATGAGGGTATGGTTCCTGAACTTCTAGTAATTGTGTAGATGTTGGCTTTATCCAGGTGCACCTTCTCATGGAGGGTAAGAAAATCTGCACTAGTTATACAAATATTCCAGCCCAGGCCAAGACATTTTGCTGCCTGAAGCAGAAGACAAGATGGTGCCCCCTTCTCAGTCCATGAAACTGATTTTGCTGCCTGAGGCAGAGGACAAGATGGTGCCCCCTTCTCAGTCCATGAAACTGATTTTGCTGCCTGAAGCAGAGGACAAGATGGTGCCCCCTTCTCAGTCCATGAAACTGATTAGACTGGCAGTTGTGTCTTACATCAACACTGTTGATGGGACACCATTTTCCAACACATCTGAGGGTAGCAGTCTATCTTAGGTGGCATAGGACAGGCTACATCAGGGGTCCCCAACACCTGGGCCGCGGACCGGTACCGGGCCGTGGCCTGTTAGGGACTGGGCTGCAGCAGGGGTGTGGGAACCCCCCTTACCTTGGGTCCATGGGGGGGGGGAGGTGATTCCCTTCCAGAATCCTCGTCGGCCCTGGCCAGCTGCACTCCGAGTCTGCAGAGCAGCCGGCCAGCTCCGGCCGCTGGTGGACTTGCGGCCGCTGGGACGGAAATGGCAGACGCCATTTGTGTCCCTGTTCTTCAGTTAATTGGCTACGTACGTACGTAGCCGATTACTTGAACAGGGATGCAAATGGCGTCTGCGCGGACGCCATTTGCGTCCCAGCGGCCAGAAGTCCGCCAGCAGCCGGAGTTGGCCGGCAGCTCCGCGGACTCAGAGCAGAGCTGGCCAGGATTGGGGGGGCGGACCACCTCCCCCCCCACAGACTGCCTCCCCCCCACAGACCCAAGGTAAGGGGGTTCCCGCACCCCTGCTGCAGCCCGGTCCCATCCCCCCCCCTGGTCCGTGGAAAAAATGTTTTCCACAGGACCGGTCCCTGGGCCCAAAATGTTTGGGGACCACTGGGCTACATGGTGCGTGCACAGCTCCATACTCCAACATCTTGCTGTTGCTTTCCATCTGCCTATGTCTGCTGCCTGGGATGGTCATCTCACTCTGCCTACAGATATCAAATCCCCCTTTGCATTTGGTCACCCTGAGCATAGGAGTTCAAACAGCTATAATGTCCTAAAATGCAGCGAGATAGAGAACATTAGAGGGATGTTTGCAAAGTCTTACTTAGACCATTTCAATGTGTCTTGTTTTACAGGCATCGGTGAACCACACTGTGTTCTCCTTAGGGAAGTACAAGAGTTTCAGTTCAGTTCATTAAACATCAAAACTTGCATTCGCACCAACAAATGTGACGGCCTTTTTTTGGCAAAGCTTGCATCTTCCCAAGCTTGTGCTCACATTCACACAATGCATTCATTAGACCAAATGTGCACTTTGGAAATGCTCATGTGGATGGGAAAAAATGCATTTTTTTCACACTTGAGTCGATGAAAGAAAAAGTATGCATTTGGGTGCATGCCTTAAAAAATGTGCACCTAAATGCATACTTTTCCTATCTGAACAACAACAGCCAAAAGTCTGTCTGATATTACAGGTGTGTGTGTGTGTGTGTATACATTAATGTTATGACTGTATTTTTCTGGTAAGTAGATGTAGAGAGTGAGTGATATGAATAACAGGAGGTATGCTGTATTTGCATATGTCAGTCTGTCAGATGATTGGCTGAGTGAGGGGGGTTGTGTGAAATGGTGTGTTATATATAAACAGGGAACAATGCCTGTGGAGTTTCAATAGGGAATGGATAGGGAAGACATAGATAGGGCTTGTGAGTTGATAGTGCCTAAGATCTGTGTTTATAGGATTAGAATGTTGAGTGTGTGTGTGTGGGTTGTGTGTGTGTTTGAGAGGGGGGGTGATATATAGAAGGTTTTAAACTGGCATTACTATAACTTAATTATTTATGCACAGGAGCAGAGCAAAGTGGTTATTTACTGTTTAACACCTTAATTCTGTAAATAAGAAACATTGCTTTGCTTTTAAAAAATCCTACGCTTTCCAAAATGTTCTATCAAATTGAATGAGAATGGTCGAAAAAGGTGTGGGAGAAATGTTTGGCACAACACTCTACTTTACCACTGAGCTATGGTTAGGGAAGGTGTGGGCATGCAGTTGGGGCTTGACGCCCTGCAAGAAATCACCAGCTCGGCCCCACAAATGCCAGTCCACAGCCAGCCCCCAACACCTGCCCACCTTGGTGCGTGCTGAGCTGGGCAAGTGCCCAGGTGTCTGCTTCTTTGCCGAGTGCCATTTGCCACTCAAAGACACATTGAAAGATAATGCTAGCCATTTGAAATTTAATGTCTAGGGAAGATTTTTTTATTATTATTTTGTATTTAGGGCAGATAATATATATTACATAATTTCTGCATTAGATTATATCTGGCCTTGGAGATTTTTGCCACTCAGTCATGCCTGTTAAACAATTTATTGGAGGTGAGATAATGTATGTACATAATTTCTAATAATAACCCTTTCACTGCAGTATCCTTTGCCAGCAACATTTCATGGCTTGTTCATCGAGCAATTCAAAATGTGGCTTCATGTTACGGCTTCCTCCTGTGGTCAAAATTGACAATCAGCAACAACTGCTCTTGGTTACAGGTGTTGCAAGGATGTCTACAACTGAACCATGCATAGAAATCTTGCTTACAGATCTATTCTATAAAGAAAAGACATCAATGTTTTGTTTTGTTTTTTTCAGAGACTAACACCTAAGTAACACAATGCAATGGAAAATAATTCAGGGACAAAACTGGCTTTGAACATAAACATGGTAGGTGAGGATGCAGTGTTTACGTCCTTCCCTGCTGGTCATTTTCTCACCCCAATGCTCCCTAGGGATGTCAAAGGTGCCTGACTGGGTCCGGGAGTCCGTCGCCGCCCCCCCCCCACAACTCCTGGACTGTGCCTGCCGAGATGCTGTCCTCGCTCACCCCTCGCTTGCGCCCACTCACGCCCCGGTCACGTACTCCAGGACTCATCATAATCCCATCTGGGAACCTTTGTAGTGTGCACAGAAAAGAAGTAAAAAGAAAGTGCATATTTAAATATGTGCAGTTTGGGGGCCAGGAAAGCTTAATATACGCAATACTAGAGGCATTGTGCCTCTATCTTGTTTGGGCAGAAGCATTTAGGGCTGTGATTTGAAAGAAAAAACAGCCCATGGGGAATCCAAAGCTTCTCTGCTTAAAGTGGCCCCTTCTGAAGCTACTTTTCTTCCAAAGAAGCAACCACTGGGGCTGCATTGCAGAGTTGTTTTGCGACATGTAGTCTGTCCATCTGGACACCAGCAGGACTTAAAAACCATCAGTCAGAACTAGTGAACACTAAAAAGTCTGAGCAAATAGAATGGTATCAAAAAGTACCAAGAACAGGTCCCAGGTAGGGATGCTTGTCGTGGGGAAATCCAGCATTTTGGGGGCTCGATGGATTTCCCTGGAGCCCCCAGCTTGGCTTGCATTTCCAAGCTGAGCCATGGGCTTTTTCCTGAAATCTGGGAACTTCCTTCAGTTTTCTTTCTTTGTTTTTTCTTAAATTGCCATTTAATTTATGCAAATTTCAGCCATAATTTGCTTAATTTATGCAAATTGCGGCCATAATATGTTTAATTTTGCACAAATTGTGCCCATAATTTGTACAAATTGCAGGTTCAATTTGAACAAAATAGGCATATTACAGCCACAAATTGTTGAAATTATGCCCCAAATTTGCATATATTATGCAGATTACAGTTGCAATTTGCATAAACTGCAATTTAAGGTAGTAATCCCAAAAATCCACGAGCTGGCCCAACTCGATGCAGATCAAGTCGGCCCAGCTTATGGGTAAGTGAGCCGGAGTCCGGGTTGGGAGGGGGCAAGCAAAGCATCTGAAAACTCGGTGCACTTCAGCCCGCAGACAGATTCCTCGGACATCCCTCGTCCCAAGCACTGTCCTCTAGGGGACAGCATTCTAGAGGCAAGATGCCACAACAGAAAAAATCTTTTCTGGGGTAGGGATGGACAAATCAGACTATTTCTGGTCCAAGTCAGTTTTGCGTGTATTCAGTCGTAAGTCCGTTACCTCCAGTTTCCACATCAAATCATAATCATTTTTTAAAAATCACAAAAGATTGCATTTATTTTCAAAGAAAGTCTTCCCTAACATATACATTTGCTATGCAATTCTTCCTAATAGGCACATTTTTGTATGCAATATTCTCTATTATGCACTTTTTTTTGCTTGATTTTTGAGTTGAGAACTGTATCGCAAAATTTGAAGTGTGCAATCTGAAGCTTAGTTGTGTTCTGATCTGCACATTAATCCAGGAAGTGCAAGTTAGGGGCAGTATCCAATGCTACCCGTGCATTAGCAAGACCCACTGCTAGTGCAACAGGCAGCTAGCAGATCCTTAAGTGAATGGAAATGAGCTCTGCTGACCCAACCAGTTCCAGAAATGAGCATTTCCTCTAATTTCCAGGGTTGCTTTAGATAGCTTCCTGTTGTGCCAGCAGTTTGTCCACTGGCACAACAGAAACAGTAGGAGCATAGTGGCAATATAGGAAACTTTCCTAGGTCAGTTCACTTAAAAATGTGGACCAAACAAAATTATCCCCCATTCCTAATCAGGCATCACCAGTCACCACTCACCTCACTTTAGATGGCACTGGGATCTGCAGCAGAGCCTCTTCGAAGAGTGTTAATAATACCTGAGCAGGTTCATGCCAGAGAGATATCCTGGTCCCAAGCTCTTGTAGGATTTTAAAGATTTTAAAGATCAAAGCCAGGACTTTGAGTTTGACTTGCCCTGGGCACAGTAATAGTGTGACCTCAATGAAGATTGACACAACAGCTAAACTAAAGCTAAAAGTACAACTGGATCTGAAGTAGAACCATGCAACTCATTGAAGACTAACACTCAGGACAAAAGTTGCTTGCATCCAGTTGAAGTGGATGGTGCACATTAGTAAGACCTACAACAAACTGAAATTGAGAGCCTATCGTACTTCTTGATTCACCCCCATCCATGTTACATAAAGTATGAAACTCTGCAAGTTGCTGAGGTTATCATCTGCTATACTTTACACCACAAAGTATTAGAAATTTGGCCCCAAAGAGGATTAGATGGCCTATGGCCCATAAGAGCTTTGTAGGGTTAAAAAAAATGAGGTTGTGACACTTTTGATTTAGGGCCACATGGGTTATGAATTGTGTCTTTTCTTATGTTCTCTGTGAAGGAGGCACAGGGCCTGAGGGCCTGATAGAATGAACACAGCCTACCTACGTTTAGTTTTTCTGCACGCAGGGTGTTTCTTCAGTGCAGACCTTCAACTGAATATGAAGAGATCAGGGTTGGGGCGGGGGACAACATATATAATGCCCCATCTTCTACATGTTCATACTACATAGTTTGAACATGTGAAGAGGGAGATAGAAAACAATAATATTAAAGACCTTTTTGTGATTGACTATCATGATGAATCCCCATTATTCATGTGGTCCTAGACCAGGGATAAGTAACTGTGGGAGGTCTAGGGGCCATACCCCTCCCTTGGGCTGCACTGGAGGGGGGGGAAACTCTTTAAAAAATAACCATTTTCCCACTGAAATCTATAGCACTCAGGAACACTAAAAGGGTAAGATTTAGCTTGTTTGCAAGTTAAAGTTGACTCTTTGGCATGCAGTAGCTGCTACAGAGCACCATTTTGTTTATAAAAGAAAAGAATTTGGGGGGCAGCAGGGGCAAGTGGGGAGCAGTGGAGGCCACACCAGGTGGGCTGTGAGGGCCACATGTCACCTGTGAGTAGGGATGGTGGGGAATTCTAAAGAATCCACGCCCCCCCCCCGGAGTCCATGGTGGAACGGATCACTCACCTCCGCCTCCCTGCGGGAACCATCCAGGTCAGATCCCTGTCCACGTCCACCCTGCGGAGCCATTTGTGTCCCTGTTCACGCAATAGGCTATGCAAATATTTGCGTAGCCTATCACGGCCAAAAATGGCTGCATTTAGGCTAATCGACCAGCTTTACAGCTGCAAATGGTGCCCTCTACGCCATTTGCATCTGGGGGACTGACTTACACAGAGATACGGCATGGCAATGGCTGCTGGCCGTATCAACTTTTTCCAGCTCTGCAGAGCTGGCGGCCGGCTCCGCAGGGTCGAAGTGGAGCTGACCTGGAGCCCTGGACAGATTCCAGGGGGGAGGAACAGATCGCCTCCCCCCACCCGGCAGACCCCCACAGATGGCAAGTAAGGGGATTTGTACATCCCTACCTGTGGGCCACTTGTTGCCCACTGCTGCCCTAGACCAAGAGTGCCACAAATTCATTTTTACCCTATGCTCTTGTTCCAGTGGGGCATAAGCCACTGTGCATGGGTCCTATGCAACTCCCATTCATTCCAATGGATCTTAGAAACATCTTTGGCTGATCTCAGGTACAGAACACTTGACTAGATATTCTGTCCCATTGAGACATTTCCTAGAAATTCTTGCCTCATGGAAATAAGTATCATCAAATCCTCTTTCTTTGCAACATAAAAAGTTATAATCCAACTGATGTCCATAAAGATTGATAATAAGCAAAACTAGTTCATATTTAAGTTATTTCAAATCAGACATGGGTGTGATGCACTAGAAAGCCAATGATATTAAGTGAAAAGACTCTTACCAGCAATCTCATTCTCTCTCTCTCTCTCTCTCTCTTTCTCTCTCTCTCTCTAGGTAGTCGAGGAATAGCTTAATTATGTAATCTCCTTCTTGTTAGCCTAGTTTCCCATCCAAATGCTTTACTGCCAAATAACTAGCAAGTTCTTTATTTTTTTAACTCAGAGGAATATGATTACCCTTTCAACTATATTCCACACTTCATTTTTTACTGTAAAAGTTGTTCGTTGTCCAATTTTTAGCTGGAAAACTATAAAAGTCCATTTCACTTTGCTAAAGCAGTTTTTTTTCTCAACTAAGATTAAATTGATATATCTAGAGCTTCTGTCATTGTAATATGGCATTAGGAGGATAGCTTTGACTCTAAGTGTCCTACTAAAGTAGTAGTCTACTGCAGAGTGCTTTTTGATGCATCAAAGAAATGGTACTATCTTTCAAACGGCATTCATATTTTCACCTCCTATCATCGCCGTAAAGTAATAGCAGGACTCTAGCATGATCCTTTTTACAGCTTCTAGAAGTCAGTTCTGTGAGGGATTGCCTAGACTTGCATTAGATATTCAGGTTTAAATGAACCACTATCTCAGCAACCCAATCTGCAAAATGCATTCATTAGCTTTCTGTCCTTTTACTCTTCTTTTGGTTCAGAGTCTCTCCACTTCATCCCTGCAGCCATTGCTATGGCTTTGTTAATAGCACCTCATGGCTTATATGACACACCCAAACTGAGAATGTTCCACAGTAGCTTTCAATAACAAAGTTTATGTACCAGGGTAAGGCCCAGAAACTCTATGAATGTACACGGCACCAAATGGATCTCCTAATGTTGGCTGGTTGCTGTTTGGTATTCAATCACATGAGGATTTTACTTTAGACACCATTTTCTAGCAGAGTTTCTGAATAGCTTCTAATCTGTTTTGCCTTTATTTATTTATTTATTTATTTATTTAAAACAGAGCTTCTAGTCTTAAGAATGGTGATATTCTCAAGTGACAAACGATATCAGTTACCAGTGGAGGCTGGCTGCTCCTATTTTGGTGGGGCTGTGAATCCACACTGGGTTTCAGTCAGAAACATCTAGAACTCTAAAGCAGCTATCCAAGGTGCTGAAAGTATTTTGGGGATTGGATTTTGCACCTTCGATAGCTCCTTTAGAGTTCTGGCTGGTTCGGATTGGAACCCAACAAAATCAGAGACACCAGCTGCCGCTGCAGTTATAGTAGGCCTACGTGATGTGTGGTTCAACCCACCATGTATGGCAGCTTATGAGGCACAATAAAACTCCTGAGACAAAAAAAACCCAGGGTAGTTCTGGAGCAGCTAGCAGGCCACAAGGTGTGGCTATTAGTGAGGTCACACCTGGTTAGGTGAGGAGAATGTTATGGAAGGTCTGGTTTAGGGAAAGGCATGTCACATCTCCTTACAAAAGAGGAAGTTGCATGCTGGTTCCATGTTTTGTAGGGCCCTTTGATGATACACCCTTAATGGGCCCCTTTCCTCACTCAGTCTACCTTGCCATCACCATGATCACCAGCTACTGTTGCTCCTCATCCTCTTTCTCATCATTGCTACTTGCTTGCTTGAGAGGCAGAGAGCCAGTGGGAAAGACGGCAGTGGCAATTCCTGCTCTGCCTTCTCACCACTGCCATTGTCTGGGCCATAGTGAGAGGCAGGTGAACAAGCAGGTTGCAATGGTGGAGTGGAGGAGCAAGTCCAGGGGGCTCATGTCCAGGGGGCCCTGCTGGGGTGTAGGGCCTCGGCAGGTGCCCAACCATGCCTATCTTTAATCCTGGCCCTGGAAACCTTGCATATTTTCTTCCTAAATAGCATCTTATTCTTAAATGCTTTGACCACTGTAAAGCTCAAGTTGTATACAGGGATGGACAGTTTCACTTTCTCCCACATTCACCTTAAAAAAAAATAAATCTCACATTTATTCCATCCCACACATGGAGAAATTTTGCAAATTTGGGTAAATTCTGATCAAAAACAAACTGACACAGAATTCTCACCCATCTTAACTGGCCACATTCAGTACAGCTAGTCCCACATGGAGAGGACCATGGTGTACCTTCCCTCTGTTAAAGATAAGGAGCTGTCAGAAAAAAGATGCAGCAGCCCTAATTCAGCAGCACAATATGGTTGAATACACAAGGATTCAAAGCCAGACTTTTAAGATCTGAAGCCCTGAGCCTGGATGGGTGGATCTGTCCATTCTGATTTCTCTCACACCCATTTTTTAAAAAAATCTCATGTTCTTTTTATCCCCAATTGTGTGAATTCTGGTAATCTTTTAATCAAAACAAAGTGAAAGGAAATTATTCACCCATCCCTAATTTATGTAGGGATAGTGCGGTGCCTGTTTGGGGCTTGAAGTCTCGGGGAAAAATCATTGGCTTGGCCCCCTGAACGCCAGTCTGTGGACCCCAGCACCTGCCTGGCTTGGCATGCATCAAGCTGGGCAAGCGTGTGGGCATCGGCTCCCTCGATGAGCACAATTTGCCACTCAAATGGCTGCTTGTTCTTTTCCGTAAAATGCCTGTAATGTTGCAGACACTGCCCCTTTAAGGCCCCCATTTGTGTAGATGGGATACTTATGGAAAAGACTGAGCAGCCATTTGGGTGGTAAATGGTGCTCGATGAGGGAGTGGGTGCCTGCCCATCACTGCCAAGCACCCTGTGAACGCCCAGCAGCTCACCCCATGCCATTCACCTGGGTCAAGTAAGTGCTAGAGGTTCGGCAAGCACTATGCTGGATGGGCACAGGGTGATCTGTCCTTCCCTAAATGTCTGCATATCAATTTGAGCTCAGGGAATTTGTCTGGAAAATTTGTTTCTCCCTAATTGTAGCTCTGAATGTTTGATCAAGGGAATCATTTAAACTTGATGTAGTGAGAACAGCAGTAGCCAGTTAGGTAGTTCAAGGTGGGGCAAGAGGTCAAGAGACAAAATCCTCACCCCTCTGCACCAGCCAAATTCAATAGGCACAGCTATTCCCAGCATGGAGAGGACTCTGTGGGGAGTGGGGCAGCGGGGAGACTGCCAGCAGCTTCTACATAATGATGGATGGGTGGGCGGGTGAGAATTTCATTCCATAATTGGAAAGAATTTTTATAAGATGTTACCAATCTTTGCCAAGTTCTCCATATTTGGGACAAAAAGAACTTGAGAGTTTTAAAAATTGAATGAGGGAGAAACCGAAACCGAAAGCTTCATCCATCCATTTTGTACTGTGCTCTTAAATGTTTGGGTTAGAATCTCTGCGCATTCAACCATGTTAGTGCCAAATTAAGGGGGCAGGTGCATCATGGCCCTCTCCATGCTGGGAATAGCTGTATCTATTGAATTTGGCTGGTGCAGAGGGGTGAGGATTTTGTCTCTGTTCATTTTTAATAAGAATTTACCAAAATTTGCAAAGTTCTTCATAACTGGGAGAGAAAGAACTTGAGATTTTTTTTAAAAAAAAATGAATGTTGGGGAAAAGCGAAACTGGTTATTTGCCCATCCCTATAGAAAGAATCCCTGCCTTTAGTTTTCAGTTCCAGGAGGTAGGTTTGGGATGTGGAGGTGCCACAGCTACAACTGGGGGAAGGAACATAGCTCTGTGGCAGAGCACATGCTTTGCATGCAGAAAGTCCCAGGTTCAATCCCTGGTGTCTTCTCGTAGGGCTGAAAATTCCTGCCTGAAACCCTGGAGCCCTGTTGCCAGTAAATGTCAACTAGGCCAGATGTACCCATGGTCTGACTCAGTATAAAGCAGCTTCCTACCTTCCTAACTGTACAAGTGCACAGCTGCCCATGAACAGACAGATGATGTCAGCAGAGGTGGCATGTACTCGCTCAACAACTGTGTACTTCCTGTCATCATGCAGCAAGTATGAGCCATAAATCCCCTTCACCCCTCTATTGACACATAATGCCACCAACCAGCTTTCCTTGCCACTGCCAAAGGGTCAAAGAAAACAGTCACAGCTGGCCAAGGATCACTCTCGCCATCACCTCAATTCTCAGACTAAAGCTTTCAAAGAAGTGAACCTCATGTGAGGACTATACCAGCTCATGTGAGGGCTATACTACCTCAGCTTGGGAGTGTCTGACTCAGCCTAGGATCTCACCACTTCCAGCAAAGGAAGGATAGTATCTTCATAGGAGCCTCCCACATCAGTGTTCATATAGGAAGCTTTTCAAATAAGTATCTCTCCACAATAAGACTGAGGTCATACACGTTAGGGTTGCCTGTCACAGGGAAATCCAGACCTTTTGGGGCCTGACAGATCCCTGTGGCACCCTCGACTTGATTTGCATTTGCAAGCTGAGTTGCAGGTTAGTTCCCGAAACCCAGGAACTTTATTGGGTGTTTTTTCATTTGCGCAAATTGTGATTTGTGCAAAAACGTGGCCTTAAATAGCGCAATTCGCACAAAATTGCAGGCATAAATTTGCACAAATTAGACCATATACACCTGCAATTTTGTGCAAATTGTGCAATTTACAGCTTTGATTTTGCGCAAATCATGATTTGCTCAAATAAGAAAAACACCCCCAAATTCGCAAGTTGGCTGGACTCGTTGCATGCTAACTCAGGCCAGCCCGCAGATGAATGAGTCAGAGTCCAGTTGGCCAAGCCAGTGAAAACTCACTGAGCTCCACCCTCCACAGGGATTTCTTCAACATCCCTAATACAATCCCTAATAATACATGTGGATGCTTCAGTCAGCCCAGAATCTCAGTATAACAGGAAAAGGGGGGCACAGGACTCTTCCTGACCCACTGTCATCTGGGGAGCTTCTAAACAAATGACTGTCAACATGAAAACTGAGGTAATTCAGTCTTGTATGAGGACTGCACCACCTCAACCTGCTTCAGCAGTTAGGCGGTATAAAAATGTAACAAATAAACATCTGGATAATTCCAGGCATCTTTAATGCCAACTCTGCATGGGTTAGAGTAGTAAGAAAAACGTCCTTGAAAAGCTTTATTATTTATCACAAAACACCCACATGGACTATGAAACAAGCAAACTACACTCTTTTCACTTAAGGAAAAAAATATACTACTATCCATTCAGCCTAGCTGTACGTATGTTTTACTCAGAAATATGTCCTACCAAGTTCAGTGGGGCTTACTTCCAAGTAAGAGTGCATAGAATTGTTGCCTAAGAAAGGCTAATTGGTGCTCTTGTGTCCCCCCCCCCCCCGGTTCATAGCAATCATTTGAAACCTTGATGCAATTTATGTGCTGTAGTGTTTCCCTAATTCTGTACAAAATGAAGATCTGAGACTAAATTGTAAAGACCTTCGACAGTAATGTCCAGTTGGTTAGGGACCAAAAAGCTACTCTTGCCTTGCAAGTTTGAATGATCCCAGATGAGCTTGTGCCTACAGTCTCTGCCCTGCTGTTTTTCAACTAATCATTTGCAAAATCAAAAAGAAAAAAAAAGAAAAAGAAAAAGGAAGACGACTTCTGGTAGGTGAGCCAGAGCAGGGCAATTAAGATGATGCGGCAAAGGTACACATCTGCTCCTAGACAGATACAGTTCCACTGATTCTATCTATAGTTGCAATCCTTCAGAGAGATAAACACCATGCGAGAGCGACATGCCGGAGGAAGTGGCCCACTGAGAAAATGGTGATCAGAGCGTAGCCTCACAGCCCCTGTGGTCTGAGATGAGGGAGGGAGGGAGGGGAATGGAACAGCTAGGCAAGTGACAGGAGTCACGGGACAGACGTAAATCAGAAGCGCTGTGTGCAAGAGCCGATGCTTGAGGGAGGTGGAATTCTAGCAGTCAGGAAATGCACAAAGCAGGGGGAGGGAGGAGGGGGAGAGCCCATTCCCCAAACCCTTTGGGACAATTACATTTATCAAAATTCTAATTATGCCTTGTAATTAAAATAAAAACGACATTTGAAAAGTTATATAAAGACATCACAATTTGGGGTGGATTTCTCTATCAAACTTACGCCGTAACCCTATGCTTGTTTACTCGGGAACAAGGCTCATGGTCTCTGCTGTTGCTTACTCTCAGGTGTATAGTAGGACCACAGCCTCAGGGAGGGTTGCGCTTTGGGGATTTCAGTGTTTCAGTCAGCTCCTCCCAGAAAGACACGCACACAGCCTAGAACCAGCATTGTCGCTGGAGGCCCAAGGGGCCGCTGCAGCCCTGAGTGCCTTTTGCCAGCTTTGGCTGGTTCTCCAGGTAAGGCCTCTTCTGGATAGGGATAGTTTGGCCACAGTGGTACAGGCACCAGTAACCTCAAGACTGGATTACTGCAATGAGCTCTATGTGGAGCTGCCCTTGAGGCTGGGCCAGAAGCTGGAGCTAGCGCAGAACGCAGCAGCTCAGCTGTTATCGGGAGCTGCTCCTTTTCAGCATGTAACTCCTTTGCTGAGGGAACTGCACTGGCTGCCTATTCACTATTGGGCCAGGTTTAAAGTATTAGTACTAGTGTGCAAAGCCCTAAACAACTTGGGACCAGGATACCTGAGAGAGTGCTTTCTCCCTTACCAACCTGCCCTGTTACTGCTGGGGAAAGGTAGTCATGACTGGGGAAGGCAATGGCAAACCACCCCGCTATAGTCTGCCATGAAAACACCAGTGAAAGCGGTGTCCCTCTAGGAGTCAGCAATGACTCGGTGCTGCACAGGAGGAAGCTTTCCTTTCCTGTTACTGAGGACATCATCAGAGGGCCTGGTCCTGGTGGTTCCACATGGACCTATGGCCCAGTTGGAGTCCACCAGGAAAAGAGCCTTCAGCGTGGTGGTCCTCTTCCTGTGGAACTCCTTGCCTCTGGAGGTCAGGCAGGCGCCAACATTGTGTTGCTTTCGGCACCTCCGACTTTATTTCGAGGGGCTCTCCCTAAGTGACCAGCCGTGGTTTATTATGCTCAGGATCTGTTCTTTTAAAATGTTTGAAGTGTTTTAATTATGGGGTTATATTTTTTTTATCTTGCTGTTCACCGCTTTGAAGCCTTTGATGTGGAGCGTTATATAAATATTGTAAATAAATAAATAAATAAATAAATCACCCTCAGTGCAGTTCTGAAATAATGTCTGTTGTAACCCCAGTCTGGCACTTAGGAATATCCTTCTCTCTCTCTCTCTCTCTCTCTCTCTCTCTCTTGATGTCTGGACAGTGTAACGTCCGCTCTGTCTCTGTTTTGCGAATTGTCAAGTGCCTTTTGTTCTGTCATCCGCTCACAGACAGATGCATTTTTTTCATCATGCGGGAAAATACACAAATAATTACATAAGAGGTTTTGTAACAATTTACATAATTTACCTCAGTACATAACGTTTAGTGTATTGTCCCCCAGTCAACTTTTCCTCAGCAGAAACTTGCATATTTTCCTATGAATAAATATCCATACATTTGGGGGGGGGCATCAAAAGCCCATGGACTCTGTGTGGCCTGGGGGGTTGCTTCACAGCAGATTCCTTAGAAATCCAAGCTTATTTTAGTCCGTCGTGAATTTCTCCAGCATTCCTCTCTCTCTCTCTCTCTCTCTCTCTCTCTCCACACATATATACATTCTTAGGCCACCTTTCAGGGCAGAGGCCCTGTTGTGTTATATTAGGGGTGTGTATAATCTGCACTAAAAAAAAAAAAAACCTGTGCCAAAGTAAACCAAACTCTGCACCCAGTTAATGATATTCTCCAAACCAAATGACTTGTACAAAAATAAGCATATTTATTGCATAATTTATTCCACTGGTGGGGTGGGGTGGAGATAAATTATATGAATAAGGGATGCCTGAGGATTTCATTTGGTCTATATATTTAAGCAAACTGACCTGATTTGCATTTGCCAGACTGATACATTATATCCTTTGGTTTTCACACTTTTCCAATTTTGCAATACAGTGCAAAAAAAAGAAAGGCAAAAAAAAGAAAGAAGGCAAAATGCATAGAAAAATGCATGTTAGCCTACAGTGCATAAAATGCATTTTTCTGACCACTAGCATGTCAGCTATCCTTGGTTATTTTAATAAGATATTTTATTGTTTTATCACTGTTTTATTGATTGGCATTTTTGTTTTTTTATTATGATTTTACTTTGGGAACTGCTTCAGGGTTTGCTTGTTTTAATGAAATGAAAAGTGGAATAAAATTTGTATAAATAGATAAATAAAAATAAACACAAAAATTAGTATTTTCAGAGGAGATGAATACACAATTGTGTATTTTGTGGGGTGGGGAAAACACATTAAAATAATGTGAACCTGTCATGCATTTTTTTTTTAAAAAAATAGTGATTAATGTAGAAGCAAGATGGAATGGACTTAGGAATGAATACAAGTAAAACTGCACAGACCAGGAATACTATAGACTGATCACTCCATCCCTAACATAAACCATATGCCTATGTTGTCAGTTTACCATGGGAACATGGCTATTTTATGGCTTCTCTCCCTGTCTAAACACTGTCTATCTATTTCTGCCTTTGAGGGAGAAGTACGTCCACTGAGTTCAAAGTAACATACTCCAGAGTAAGGCCCAGTTCAGTTATAATATTCCTGGCCTCCTTTTACGCACTGGCTTCAGTGCCTCAATCCAATCTTCTTAAATTACAGATCCCAGTTACATGTGAAATGGGAAATAATTATTTAATCTCAGTTTGATAACCAGGAACTTAAACCAGAAACAAACAGTTGTTTAGGTTTGTGGTTAATGCCAACAATAAACCATAGTTTTTCCATTTGGATGTTAACAGAGGATTATGGTTCAGAAAGACCAGAATCAAAATGCTGACGCCTGTGACGTAGCATGGCCTTGTGTCCTACATTACAAGGGGAAGTCATCTAATTGAAAGCTGACAGGGCAGGGACAGTCCTCCATTTGAAGGTGTCCTGTATCGGAAGGGCTGCCTGTCCAGGTTTGGTTTAAAGAAAAAGAGCCAGGGGTCTTGAAGTTGTTGTTGTTGTTCAGTCGTTCAGTCGTGTCTGACTCTTCGTGACCCCATGGACCATAGCACGCCAGGCCTTCCTGTCCTGCGCTCTCTCCCGGAGCGTGCTCAAGTTCATATTCATTGCATCCGTGATGCTATCTAGCCATCTCATCCTCTGCCGTCCCCTTCTCCTTTTGCCTTCAGTCTTTCCCAGCATCAGGGTCTTTTCCAGGGAGTTTTCTCTTCGCATTAGGTGGCCAAAATATTGGAGCTTCAGCTTCAGGTTCTGTCCTTCCAATTAGCACTCAGGGTTGATTTCCTTTAGGATGGACTGATTTGACCTCCTTGCAGTCCAGGGGACTCGTAAGAGTCTTCTCCAGCACCACAGTTCGAAAGCATCAATTCTTCGGCGCTCAGCCTTCCTTATAGTCCAGCTCTCACAGCCATACATTACTACTGGGAAAACCATAGCTTTGATTAGACGGACCTTTGTCGGCAAGGTGATGTCTCTGCTTCTTACTATGCTGTCTAGGTTGGCCATAGCTTTCCTCCCAAGGAGCAAGCGTCTTTTAATTTCATGGCTACAGTCACCGTCTGCGGTGATCTTGGAGCCCAAGAAAGTAAAATCTGTCACTGCTTCCATTTCTTCCCCTTCTATATGCCAGGAAGTGATAGGGCCAGATGCCATGATCTTCGTTTTTTTAATGTTGAGTTTCAAACCAGCTTTTGCACTCTCCTCTTTCACCCTCAACAAGAGGCTCTTGAGATCCTCTTCGCTTTCTGCCATTAGGGTGGTATCGTCTGCATATCGGAGGTTGTTGATAATTCTCCCAGCAATCTTAATTCCGACCTCTGATTCATCCAACCCGGCATTTCTCATGATGTACTCTGCATATAAGTTAAATAAGCAGGGTGACAATATGCAGCCTTGTCGTACTCCTTTCCCAATTTTGAACCACTCGGTTGTTCCATGTCTGGTTCTTACTGTTGCTTCTTGACCCTCGTACAGGTTTCTCAGGAGACAGGTAAGGTGGTCTGGTACTCCCATCACTTTAAGAATTTGCCACAGTTTGTTGTGATCCACACAATCAAAGGCTTTAGCGTAGTCAATGAAGCAGAAATAGACATTTTTCTGGAATTCTCTTGCTTTCTCCATGATGCAGCGAATGTTGGCGATTTGATCTCTAGTTCCTCTGCCTCTTCGAAACCCAGCTTGTACTTCCGGTAGTTCTCGGTTCGCATACTGCTGAAGCCTAGCTTGTAGGATTTTGAGCATCACCTTGCTGGCATGTGAAATGAGCGCAATGGTGCGGTAGTTTGAACACTCTTTGGCGTTGCCCTTCTTTGGAATTGGAATGTAAACTGACCTTTTCCAGTCTTGTGGCCACTGTTGAGTGTTCCAGATTTGTTGGCATATTGAATGCAGCACTTTAACAGCATCATCTTTTAGGATTTTAAATAGCTCGGCTGGAATACTGTCATCTCCGCTAGCTTTGTTGTTACTAATGCTTCCTAAGGCCCACTTGACTTCACTCTCTAGGATGTCCGGCTCAAGTTCAGTGACCGCACTATCATGGCTATCAGGGACATTCAGATCTTTCCTGTATAGTTCTTCTGTGTATTCTTGCCACCTCTTCTTAATCTCATCTGCTTCTGTTTGGTCCCTGCCTTCTTTGTCCTTTATCATGCCCGTCTTTGCACAAAACGTTCCCTTGAGATCTCCAATTTTCTTGAAGAGATCTCTAGTCTTTCCCATTCTGTTGTTTTCCTCAATTTCTTTGCATTGTTCATTTAAGAAGGCCTTCTTGTCTCTCCTTGCTATTCTCTGGAACTCTGCATTCAGTTGGGTATATCTTCCCCTTTCTCCTTTGCTTTTCGCTTCCCTTCTTTCGTGAGCTACTTGTAAAGCCTCCTCAGACAGCCACTTTGCTTTCTTGCATTTCTTTTTCTTTGGGATGGATTTCATTGCTGCCTCCTGAACAATGTTACAGACCTCCGTCCATAGTTCCTCAGGCACTCTGTCTATCAGGTCTAATCCCTGAAATCTATTCCTCACCTCCACTGTATATTCATCAGGGATATGATTTAGGTCATACCTGAAAGGTTTAGTGGTTTTCCCGACGTTCTTCAATTTAAGCCGAAATTTTGCAAGAAGCAGCTCATGCTCTGAGCCACAGTCAGCTCCAGGTCTTGTTTTTACTGACTGTATGGAGCTTCTCCATCTTTGGCTGCAAAGGACATAATCAATCTGATTTCGATATTGACCATCTGGTGACGTCCATGTGTAGAGTCGCCTCTTGTGCTGTTGGAAAAGAGTGTTTGCTATGATCAGCATGTTCTCTTGGCAAAACTCTATTAGCTTTTGTCCAGCTTCATTTTGTACACCAAGGCCATGCCTGCCTGTTATCCCGGTGATTTCTTGACTTCCTACTTTAGCATTCCAATCCCCTATGATGAAGAGGACGTCTTTTTTTGGTGTTAGTTCTAGAAGGTGTTGTAGGTCTTCATAGAACCGATCAACCTCAGCTTCTTCGGCCTCAGTGGTTGGGGCATAGACTTGAATTACTGTGATGTTGAATGGTTTGCCTTGGATTCATACTGAGATCATTCTATCATTTTTAAGATTGTACCCCAGTACTGCTTTTCCCACCCTTTTGTTGACTATGAGTGCTACTCCATTTCTTCTAAGGGATTCTTACCCACAATAGTAGATATGATGGTCACCTGAATTAAATTCGCCCATGCCTGTCCATTTGAGTTCGCTGATTCCCAAGATGTCGATGTTCAATCTTGCCATCTCATGTTTGACCACCTCCAGCTCACCTTGATTCATTGATCTGACATTCCAGGTTCCTAAACAATATTGTTCTTTACAGCATCGGATTTTCTTTTCACTGCCAGACACATCCACAGCTGAGTGTCCTTTCGGCTTTTGCCCAGCCGCTTCACTCTTTCTGGCGCTACTTGGAAATACCCTCTGCTCTTCCCCAGTAGCATATTGGACACCTTCCGACCTGAGGGGCTCATCTTCCGGCGTCATCTCTTTTAGCCTTGTGATACGTTCCATGGGGTTTTCTTGGCAAGAATACTGGAGTGGGTTGCCATTTCCTTCTCCAGTGGACCACATTTTGTCAGAACTCTCTGCCATGACCTGTCCGTCTTGGGTGGCCCTTCACGGCATAGCTTATGGCTTCACTGAGTTACGCAAGCCCCTTCGCCACAAGAAGGCAGTGATCCATGAAGGGGGTCTTGAAGTTGCACCTTAGCAATTACTACCTGGACAGCAATCTGAACAACAGGCACATGGGTCACTATGGGGAGGTGCATGGCAATTCTATTTAAATCATAGAATCATAGAATAGTAGGATTGGAAGGGGCCTACAAGGCCATCGAGTCCAACCCCCTGCTCAATGCAGGAATCCAAGTCAGAGCATCCCTGACAAATGGCTGTCCAGCCTCATCTTGAAGGCCTCCAGTGTGGGAGAGCCCACCACCTCCCCAGGTAATTGGTTCCATTGTCGTATTGCTCTGACAGTCAGGAAGTTTTTTCTGATGTTCAGCCGGAAACTGGCTTCCTGTCACTGGAGCCCATTATTCCGTGTCCTGCCCTCTGGGATGATCAAGAAGAGATCCTGGCCTTCTTCTCTGTGACAACCTTTCAAGTACTTGAAGAGTGCTATCATATCTCCCCTCAGTCTTCTCTTCTCAAGGCTAAACATGCCCAGTTCTTTCAGTCTCTCTTCATAGGACTTTGTTTCCAGTCCCCTGATCATCTTTGTTGCCCTCCTCTGAACCCTCTCCAGTTTGTCTGCATGCTTCTTCAAGTGTGGTGCCCAGAACTAGACACAGTACTCCAGATGAGGCCTAACCAGTGCTGAGTAGAGGGGAACTAGTACTTCCCAGGATTTGGAAGCGATGCTTCTATGAATGCAGCCCAAAATAGCATTTGCCTTTTGTGCAGCCACATCACATTGTTGGCTCATATTCAGCTTGTGATTGACAACAATTCCAAGATCCTTCTCACTTGTAGTGTGGTTGAGCCACGTATCCCCCATCTTGTAACTGTGCATTTGGTTTCTTTTTCCTAGGTGCAGAACTTGGCATTTGTCCCTATTAAATGTCATTCTGTTGTTTTCTGCCCAGCACTCCAGTCTATCCTGATCACTTTGAATTTTGTTTCTGTCTTCCAAAGTATTAGCTATCCCTCCCAATTTTGTGTCATCTGCAAATTTGATCAGCATTCCCTGCACCTCCTCCTCCAAGTCATTAATAAAAATGTTGAAGAGCACTGGGCCCAGGACTGAGCCCTGCGGTACCCCCACTCATTACCTCTCCCCAGTTTGAGAAGGTCCCATTGATAAGCACTCTTTGAGTCCGATTCTGTAGCCAACTGTGGATCCACCAGATCGTTGTTTCATCTAGCCCACTTTGAGCTAGTTTGCTCATAAGGATATCATGGGGCACTTTGTTGAAAGCTTTGCTGAAGTCGAGGTATATGATGTCTACAGCATTCCCACGGTCTACAAGGGAGGTTACTTGATCAAAAAATGAGATCAGATTTGTCTGGCAGGACTTGTTTTTGACAAATCCATGTTGGCTTCGAGTAATCACGGCATTGTTGTCAAGGTGCTTCCAGATGGATTGCTTTATCATCTGCTCCAGAATTTTCCCAGGGATTGATGTCAGACTGACTGGTCTGTAGTTCCCAGGTTCCTCCTTTTTACCCTTTTTGAAGATAGGGACAACGTTAGCCCTCCTCCAGTCATCTGGCACTTCCCCCGTCCTCCATGATTTCTCAACGAGAATAGACAGCGGTTCTGAGAGTTCTTCTGCCAGTTCCTTTATGACTCTAGGATGCAGTTCATCTGGCCCTGGAGATTTGAACTCATTCAAAGTCATTCGGTGTTCCTTGACCATATGCCTGTCGATCTCAAGCTGCAAACCTGCCCCTTCAGCCTGTACTTCGCCTTTGCCAGGGGGGTCATAGACCCTCTTTTGGGAGAAGACTGAGCCAAAGCAGGAATTGAGCACCTCTGCCTTTTCTTTGTCATCTGTTATCATTTTGCCATCCTTATTTAATAGCTGAACCACCATTTCTTTCCTCTGCCTTTTACTATGCACGTAGCTGAAGAAAGCCTTTTTGTTGTTTTTAGCATCCCTCACTAACCTCAGCTTTAGCCTTCCTGACGCCATCCCTGCAATTCTGTGCTATCTGCCTGTACTCTTCCTTTGTTACTTGGCCTTCTTTCCACTTCCTATATGTGTCCTTTTTTGTTTTCAGGTCATCCCTAAGCTTTTTGTGAAGCCACATTGGCTTCTTCTGTTGTCTTCCACCTTTTCTTCTTGTTGGAATTGCTTGTGATTGTGCCTTGAGAATTTCCTTTTTTAAAAGCTCCCACCCATCTTGGACTCCTTTTCTCGCTAGCGTTGCTTGCCATGGGACCTTACTGATCATTGTTCTGAGTTTATGAAAATCAGCTTTCCTAAAATCCAGGGTACGCGTTTGACTACACTCAGCTTTTGCTTCCCTTAGAACCAAGAACTCAAGTACAACATGGTCGCTTTCCCCCAGAGTTCCTGTAACTGCTACTTTATCCACTAAGTCATCTCTGTTGCTTAGGATCAAGTCAAGGACAGCCGATCCTCTAGTTCCTTCCTCTACTTTCTGTAGGAGGAAGTTATCTGCCACACAAGTCAGGAATTTCCTGGAGGGGCCATGTTTTGCAGAATTTGTCTCCCAACAAATATCGGGGAAATTGAAGTCCCCCATTACTACTACATCATGCTTCCTTAAAACATTGGCTATTTGCTTTTCAAAAGTTTCATCCTTGTCTTCTCCTTGATTGGGTGGCTGGTAGTAGACTCCGACCACCAGGTTCCTTTTATTCTTTGCTCCATTTATTTCAACCCAGATGCTCTCGATGGGGCTACCAAGCTCCTCCTCCTGTATTTCTGTGCAGAAATGATAGCAGTGATTTCTAAATTTGCATCTGTATGTATCAACTAGTCATCTGCAAATATTATGCAAACCTGTGTCCTCTTTTGTCCTCTTTTTTGGCAACGTATAAACGGCCACCCTCAACAGAACGAAATATAATAGGGATAAATGCCAAGTTCTGCACCTAGGAAAAAGAAACCAAATGCGCAGTTACAAGATGGGGGATACTTGCCTCAACAGAACTACAGGCAAGAAGGCTCTCGGAATTCTTGTCGATCACAAGCTGAATATGAGCCAAGAATGTGATGTGGCAGCAAATGCTATTTGGGGCTGCATTAATAGTAGTGTAGCTTCAAAATGGGATGGGATGGGAGTGGACGGAGACAGCTTTGGTCACCTTGGTGGATGACCTATGCCAGGAACTGGACAGGGGGAGTGTGTCCCTGTTAGTTCTGCTGGACCTCTCAGCTGCATTCGATACCATCGACCATGATATTCTTCTGAAACGCCTCGCTGGGATTTGACTTGGGGGTACTGTTTTACAGTGGCTCCATTCCTTCCTAGCAGGGCGAACTCAGAAGGTGGTGTTGGGGGATGCCTGTTCGACTCCTTGGCCGTTAGCTTGCGGGGTCCCTCAGGGTTCTGTTCTGTCCCCCATGCTATTTAATATCTACATGAAACTGGCCGCTGGGAAAGGTTGTCCAGAGTTTTGCAGTTTGGTGCCACCAATATGATGATGACACCCAGCTCTATTACTCCTTTCCACCAGATTCCAAGGAAGCTGTTTCTGTCCTTAACCAGTGTTTGGCATCAGTAATGGACTGGATGAGGGAGAACAAATTGAAACTTAATCCAGACAAGACAGAGGTGCTCCTGGTCAGTCAAAAGGCAGTTCAGGGAATAGGGATTCAGCCTGTGTTGGATGGGGTTACACTTCCCCTGAAGACTCAGGTTCACAATTTGGGGGTGCTCCTGGATTCAGCCCTAAGCCTGGATGCTCAGGTTTCAGTGGTGGCCAGGAGTGCTTTTGCACAGTTAAAACTAGTGCGCCAACTGCTCCCATTCCTGGAAATGTCTGATCTGGCCATAGTGACACATGCCTTAGTTACATCCCATTTGGATTATGCAACAAGGTCTACATGGGGCTGCCTATGAAGAGTGTTTGGAAACTGCAGTTGCCAGAGAGCTGCTGCCAGCCTGTTTACTGGGGCTGGTTACAGGGAGCATCCAACTCCCTTGTTAAAACAGCTTCACTGGCTTCCAGTCTGTTTCCAGGCTAGAGATGTACAAAAGTGACTTACCTGTTCACGGATTATGTTTATGGTGTGGGGAGGAGGCGTTCCGTCCCTTCCCCCAGAATCCTCAACGGGGGAGAGGCACTCCGTTCCTCCCCCTGCAATCCTTGAATGGCTGGCTGTGCTCTGCGGCAGCTCCGCGGAGCAGCCGGCCAGGCCCAGCCAGGCCAGAGCTGTCTGCAGCCGGATTTCCGGCCACGGAGGGCTCTGGGTAAAAAAACAACAACCCGCGTATGCAAATAGGAGTGGCTATGGCCGCTGCCATTTGCGTTCCTTCTTTTTGGCCGTCTTAATCTATGGAAATATTTACGTAGAATATGACAGTGAAAAGAAAGGGGAACGCAAATAGCGTAGCGGGAGCTATTTGCGTCCCTTTTTGATTCACCGTTTTAGCCTACGTAAATCTTTACATAGGCTAAAACAGCAAACCAAAAGGGGACGCAAATAGTGCCCACTACACTATTTGTGTTCCCCTTTCTTTTCGCCGTCATAGTCTACGTAAATATTTACGTAGACTAAGACGGCCAAAAAGAAGGAACGCAAATGGCAGCGGCCACAGCTGCCGCCATTTGCGTACGCGGGTTTTTGGTTTTTTTTAAGCCCACCCAGCCATGATAGGCTACCTAAAGATTTACGTAGCCTATCACGTCTTTTTTTTTTTTAGACCCACCCAGCCATGATAGGCTACGTAAATCTTTATGTAGCCTATCATGTCTTTTTTTTTTTTTTTACCAAGACTGAAAATGGCGGCAGCAGCCAGTTGGAAGACCAGCCGCTGCAGCCGCCGCAGTCACCACCACCGCAGCCACCTCCGGAGCCGCTGCCGCCCAGAAGATCCCCCCCCCAGGTAAGTCTCGTCCTGGGGAGGATCCGCGGGGGGGTGGGGGGGCAGGCCATTCTGCCACAGATTTTGTGATTGAAATCTCACCGAGATCCGTGGCAGAATTCTCTGACATCCCTATTCTGGCCTGGGCACAATTCAAAGTGCTGGCTATGACCTATAAAGCCTTATATAGCTCTGGTCAAGGTTATCTGAAAGACCGTATCCTCCCTTATGAACCTGCCCATGTTCTGAGATCTTCTGGGGAGGCCCTTCTTTCAGTCCCACCACTGTCACTGGCACGTTTGGTGGGAACCTGGGAGAAGGCCTTCTCGGTGGCTGCCTCACAGCTGTGGAACACCCTTCCCAGGGAGGCTAGGATGGCTCCCTCCATCCTACCTGTTTATGGAGGCAGACTAAAACATTCTTGTTCCAGCAGGCCTTTGGGACATAGCTGGCACCTGGGGGTAAGCTGCTAAAATGTTGTTTTAAAAAGCTGTTTTAATGTTTTAAATTTAATATAATTTCTTATATTGCTGTTTAATTTATATCTTAATTTTTTTAATATTTTCATATGTTTTAATTTTTGTAAGCCGCCTTGTATCCCAGTACTGGGGAAAAGGTGGGCTATAAATATAATAACAATAATAATAATAATAATAATAATATCATGTGAAGTATTAGTTCCCCTCTACCCAGCACTGGTTAGGCCTCATCTGGAGTACTGTGGCCAGTTCTGGGCACCACACTTTAAGAAGGATGCAGACAAACTGGAGAGGGTTCAGAGGAGGGCAACAAAGATGATCAGGGGACTGGAAACATTAAAGCCCTGTGAGGAGAGACTGAAAGAACTGGGCATGTTTAGCCTTGGGAAGAGAAGACTGAGAGGAGATATGATAGTGCTCTTCAAGTACTTGAAAGGTTGCCACAGAGAGGAAGGCCAGCATGTCTTCTCGATCATCCCAGAGTGCAGGATACAGAATAATGGGCTCAAGTGACAGGAAGCCAATTTCCGGCTGAACATCAGGAAAAATGTCCTGACTGTTAGAGCAACATGACAATGGAACCAGCTACCTAGGGAGGTGGTGGGCTCTCCCACACTGGAGGCATTCAAGAGGAGGCTGGACAGCCATCTGTCCAGGATGCTCTGACTTGGATTCCTGCACTGCGCAGGGGGTTGGACTCGATGGTCTTATAGGCCCCTTCCAACCCTACTGTTCTAGGATTCTATGAAGGGCGGAGGCAAGAGGTGGGGGGAGGTGTGCAGGTCCAATGCTGCTGATGGTTTCGTAAGCCAAGAATGTTACATCCAAAAAATCCCTTTGAGTTCATAAGACTGCAGATCTGTGTACTTATCCTGGGATGAAAGAAAATCAGGACAACAGTTCCTGCTTTACCAAAGGCTGTTATTCTGAAAACACTTACTATTGAGTCACTCAAATTTCATCCACATGTTGGTGCTTAATTCATAACCTGAAATACTTTTACAGGAGAAACCTAAAAAGTCTGAAGAAAACCACAGCTATGGAGATGAACAACAATGGTTTACTGAAATCCACTCAGCTGCCTTGTAGAAATGTCGCTTTTGTCTGGTGCAAACGTTGAAAAGGGCCAAAGTTGTTTCTTTCACTCCAAAGGAATGTTCCCTATTCAGCAAAATTCCTGGAAGAATATTCTTTCCCACCCCCTAAAGACCCCAGAATAATGTCCCTCATTTATGTAACTTTTATCTGGCAGCCCAAGGAACAAATTAATTGGAGGTAAAAGATAAATGGGAGAATATTCTATACCAATTGGTGATCGTTCGTGGCTCAGCTTTTAGGAAGCTGTATTTCATCGTGACTGCACTTCTTTTCACAGTGACTTGAAAGGGTGCCCTTCCCCTACCTCTGCTTTGCTCTGCGAGCCTTTTCATCTTTTCTACCTTGCTGGAGGCATGATTAGGGCACTTCACCTTTGACCAAATGGGCAGATGAGCATCCATCCTCTGGAGCCGCTACCAGAGCTCTTCAGAAGATCAGCTCTTCAGTGGTACTGAACTGTGACCTCGTCGGCTGTTCAAAGACTAAATACATAAACTCAAGTTTCCATTGGGTCTGGCCTGGGAACCCATGTTATCCCTTAATCCCTGGTCTCCCAGTCAGCAGTACAATGGGCAGCCCTCCATACTAGCTGATCAGCTAAAAAAAGAAAGCCTTTGTTGGCTTCTTTGACAAATTGCCCATTCTTTGGGCTGCTGACTGTCCAGTCTTCTGAACCACCTTAAACATTAGTGCTTCCATAGAATCATAGAATCACAGAATGGTAGGGTTGAAAGGGGCCTATAAGACTATCGAGTCCAACCCCCTGCTCAATGCAGGAATCCAAGTCAGAGCATCCCTGACAGATGGCTGTCCAGCCTCGTCTTGAATGCCTCCAGTGTGGGACAGCCCACCTCCTCCCTAGGTAATTGGTTCCATCGTTGTATTGCTCTAACAGTCAGGATGTTTTTCCTGATGTTCAGCCAGAATCTGGCTTCCTGTCTGTTGAGCCCATTATTCCATGTCCTGCACTCTGGCATGATCAAGAAGAGATGCTGGCCTTCCTCTCTGTGACAGCCTTTCAAGTACCTGAAGAGCGCTATCATATCTCCCCTCAGTCTTCTCTTCTCAAGGCTAAACATGCCCAGTTCTTTCAGTCTCTCTTCACAGGGCTTTGTTTCCCTGATCATCCTCGTTGCCCTTCTCTGAACACTCTCCAGCTTGTCTGCATGCTTCTTCAAGTGTGGTGCCCAGAACTGGACACAGTACTCCAGATGAGGCCTAACCAGTGCTGAGTAGAGGGGAACTAATACTTCCCAGGATTTGGAAGCTAGGCTTCTATTAATGCAGCCCAAAATAGCATTGGACATTTTTGCAGCCACATCACATGGTTGGCTCATATTCAGCTTGTGATCTACAACAATTCAAAGATCCTTCTCACTTGTAGTGTTGTTAAGCCAGTATCCCCCATCTTGTAACTGTGCATTTGGTTTCTTCCTAGGTGCAGAACGTGGCATTTATCCCTATTAAATGTCCTTCTGTTGTTTCAATCCAAGTCAGAGCATCCCTGACAGAGGGCTGTCCAGCCTCATCTTGAATGCCTCCAGTGTGGGTAATTGGTTCCATTGTCATATTGCTCTTACAGTCAGGAAGTTTTTCCTGATGTTCAGCCAGAACCTGGCTTCCTGTAACTTTCCCTATCATGTTTTAATTTTATTGAGATTTTTGTTTTTTTATTTTTTTTAAAAAAATGGCAACTGCTAGAAATTGTGACTGCAATGTATTTATTTCAACAGCCTGTCCTAAGTTGTGATGTCCCATGATGAAAGCATATCCTCAGATGCCTGTCCAAAGTTTTCTTGGAAATCTCTAAAGAACAGGATACCATAGGTGACATCATGTTGCTGAACATGTATTATAAGTAGTGATGCAGTCAAATTTCATAATTTGACAGCTTGTTGGTCGAAACTTGTTTAATGCTCACCTTTGTAGTGAGCTTGGGTCTTATGAATTTATTATTAATTTTAGAATAGGTTGTGATCTTTAGTGCATGTGCTGTCTGTATCTATCGCATTTCTGAACATGCACGGAGTCGGTTGGTTTAATGTTTTTGATTCAGGATGTCACTTGACAGCGTCCATATACTGATCATTGACAGCAGTGAACATTACGTAGGAAGGCCATGTGGAAGCAACCAATCAGAAGCAGGTACATAACACGGTGACACATGATGTCATGATGCATTACACAATTACAAACTACAGCTTCCAAGATGCAGTTTGATATTGCGCATATGCAAAAACTCATGTACACAGAACGAGATCTCAAATTAAAGGAGAACACTTAACCAAGGTTACATGGATAAGAAAAATAATGAATTCACTTGGGGCAAGTTCACCCATCACTAATTATAAATGGGGAATTTCCACTAATTTTAGACTTCATCTACCTTTGCCCACACCTTTTTGACTCTACTCCTGTTGTTTGTTTTTTACATCCCTAAATATTAACAATGGGGCCAAAATCCCAGGCTGTGGTCTTGGATTCATCCAGGAATTGAATTCTTGGTCTGCATGCTCCACACTCCTTGAGGAGAGCCTGGGAAGACTTGGTGGTACTTCTCCCCCCCCCCCAACCCTTCACTTCAAAATTTCTTATACAATCCAAGGAGAAACTTGAAAATGTGCCTTGATCTTTTTCTGTCTGCAGGTTAAATCCAGTGGCAACCCTACATGAGCCACCAAAGACTAGAAGGATGCAGAGTCTGTAGAGTAGAAGGGTGAAGACTAGAAGAGAAAGGATCATATCCTTTCTAGACTCAAGGTCCACCCACAGATAACATGCTCACCCCCCTGACCTGTCTTGGATATAAATGTTCCCATTTGACATCTGGGGAAGAGCAAGTTAATTGCATCTGTCTGTGTTCATATGCCTGACCAGCTTCTTCTTTATTCTGCTTGCTTGTTACATTGCTTCCAGTCTTCCCGGCTTTTTTTGAAAAATTTGCCCACTTGTCTTTGTGCCTGCTGCAAAACCCTATCCAGCCTCGTTTGGCAGTATTCCTCAGTGCAATCCTTGCCTTTGGACTGACTGTCCTGTATGAAAGTGATGTGAACTTGCTTCTATGAACTGTAAAACCTAGGGGTGTGTAAGGAAAATATATATATACACACACATACACACACACACACATACACACACAAATATATACACACACACATACACACACACACACACAGGCACACACACACACACACACAAGCACACACACACACACGCACACAAGTATATATATATAGAGAGAGCGCTTAAAATATATATTTAATACTCTGTTGTTAGTCTTTCTATCTTTCATATATATATATATATATATATATATATATATATATACATATATACAGACACACACATATACACACATACAGTACTGTGCAAAAGTCTAAGGCCACCACCAGCTTTGTTGTTTTAGCAAAGTTTTAATGACCATCCATAATAATTTTTTTCAGTCTCTGTATTAAGATACAAACAGAAAATACAGGAAATAGGTACAGGCAAAAGTCAGTATTTAGTGTGACCTCCCTTGGCTGTAAGCACATCTTGAACTCTTTTAGGGAGACTGTCCTGAAGTTTTCTGAAGTAATCTTCTGGTATATTATACCAGGCTTCTTTCAGCACTTCCCAGAGTTCTTCTTTAGATATAGGTTGTCTTTTATTTCATTCTCTGTCCAGGTGATCCCATACTGCCTCTATAATATTCAGGTCTGGACTCTGTGGAGACCAGTCCATGACTGTCGGTGTTTTATCAGCTGTTTTCCTTGCTAAATATGATTTCACTGCATTAGCAGTGTGCTTGGGATCGTTATCATGCTGAAAAATGAAACCATTCCCAATCAGGTGCTTTCCAGAAGGAATGGCATGATCAATTAAAACCTGTCTGAACTTTTCAGCATTCATGATCCCATCAATACGGACAAGATTGCCAACACCACTGGCAGAAATGCAGCCCCAAACCAGGACAGACCCTCCATGTTTCACTGAAGGCCATAAGCACTCATTCTTCCATCTCTCTCCAACTCTTCTTCTCACATATTGTTGATGATTGGACCCAAAAATTTCAAACTTGGATTCATCACTCCATAATACTCTTTTCCATAATCCTCATTCCAATCTTTGTGAGCTTTAGCACATCTTAGCCTTTTCACCCTGTTCCCCTTCTGCAGTAGGGATGTATGAAATTGGCCTTACCTGGCTCCGCCGGGTTCCGCTGGGGGGGGAGGCGCTCCATCCCCCCCCACGGAATCCTGGCCAGCCGGCTCCGCTCCGCGGGGATTCCGCAGAGCCGCTGGCTGGCTCCGCCAGCAGCTGGACATCCGGCCACTGGCTAACAGGGACGCAAATGGCGGCAGCCGTAGCCGCCGCCGTTTGCGTCCCTGTAGTCAGCCGTGATAGGCTATGTAAATCTTTACGTAGCCTATCATGTCTGACTTGAAAAAAAAAATGCGCATGCGCAAATGGCGGCGGCTATGGCCGACGCCATTTGCGTTCCTTATTTTGGGCCATCTTAGTCTACGTAAATATTTACGTAGACTAAGATGGTGAAAATAAGGGGAATGCAAATAACATAGCGGACGCTATTTGTGTTCCCCTTTATTTTCACCGTCTTAGTCTACGTAAATATTTACGTAGACTAAGACGGGCCAAAATAAGGAACGCAAATGGCGGCGGCCGTAGCCGCCGCCATTTGCGTACGCGCGTGTGTGTTTTTTTAAAGTCAGATGTGATGGACTACGTAAAGATTTACGTAGCCTATCACGCCTTTTTTTTTTTAACACTGGAAATGGCGGCGGCGGCAGCCGGTTGGAAGACCGGCCGCCACAGCTGCCGCTGCCGGAGCCACCGCTGGAGCCGCTGCCACCCGCAAGATCTGCCCCAGGTAAGTCTCATCCAGGGGGGATCTGTGGGGGGGTGGGGGGGTGGCAGGCATTCTGGGGGCTGAATGCACTGGCATTCGGCCTCACTGAGGTCCGTGGCGGAATTCTCTGCCATCCCTATGCAAAAGTGGTTTCTTGGCTGCTTCCCTTCCATGAAGACTATTCCTGATCAAGCTTCTTTGGACTGTAGATGGGTCAACTTGGCATCCCAATGCAGCTGCCAGATGCTGAGCCAGGTCCCTGCTGGATTTCCTCTGGTCTCTCAAAGAGGAAACTATGAGGAACTTCTCATCAGACTTAGAAAGTTTTCTTGGCCTTCCAGACTTTTTAGGGGAGCCAAGCGCCTGCTTTTTCTCTAGTGTAAGGGGAAGTCACACTAAATACTTGCCACTTTAGCCCATGGAAGCTGTTTTTTCTGATTTTTTTTTTCTGTTGTTGAATACTGCATACAAATTTCTTGTATTTTCTGGCTGTATTCTAATGAAGAGACTCAGAAATAATTATATATGGTCATTATACCATTGCTTAAACAACAGATCTAATGGTGGCCTAAGACTTTTGCACAGTACTGTATATATATATATATATATATATATATATATATATACACATGGGCACACACACACAAACACACACACACACACAGGGACACCATTTGATAGATACAGATACAGATATAGACAGACAGACAGACAGACAGACAGAGATGTAGATAGATAGATAGATAGATGGATGGATGGATGGATGGATGGATAGATAGATAGATAGATAGATAGATTCCATTTGTTTACCATGGGCACTATCCAACTGTGTCATTCTGCTAGCAGAAATGATGTTCCGCTAGCGGAAACTAAGTTCTGAACTATGCTCAAGAAAAATATCCAATTAAAGTTACATTTGCACATGTGCGGTTTCACATGCAGTTGTGCATTATGCTTGCACAGCCTGCTGTGCAACCACTTGCACTTAACTCTTGTGCAACTCATTGTGCAACTTGTTGCGCATTCCATTTGTGCATTGGAAAGATTTGGAGGAGCTCCGCTAGCAGTATTTGATTCACTGGGCCCCTATTGGTTCTGTCCAGATATTTCTGGGGAAGGTGCCAGAACACTCCCTGCTGATTCCAGGCCTGATCCTGCCTACAACTGGAGCCTCAAATAGATGTGACGTCAGAGAACAAGCACAAATATACAAACAGGAGAGGCTGAGAGGCTCATAGCGTCTCTCTGTGTTGGGGGTGGTTGATTTTGATCTGGAATCCCCACTCTTTTCCCAGCAGCGCTGCTTTGACAACAAGATGACTCTTTCAATGACTGCTTTTAAGTGTGAAAAAGAGGTCCAAAGTGTCAAAAGGGAAGTCGGGCTGCTCCTCCTGGCCTCATGCTTGACACTGCCCATGCAAATAGATCTCTGCTTGTGTAGGTCAGGTTTCCCTATGCATACATCAGTGGGCAGGCCCAGGCAGCTAAGCCAAGCACTTTCTCTTCTAGATGTGAGTCATGTGTGAATATGAATGTGGAAAGGAAATGCCACCTTACAGACTGTCACCTCAAAAAGTCACATGACCTGGACACACAGACGTTAACCAAAAAGAGAGAGAGGTACTTGTAGTGTCAACCCTTGACTCCACATTCTGGAGGTCTCTCTGCTTGCCAGGTAAGAACCTGCACAGCCTAAGCTGGGCATGCTCAGAGGCTATTAGGGCTCTATTTTGGATTTTGATCTACTTGCATTTGTGGCAGACTAGAATTAGATCTCCCTAAGGTAGCTTACAGTATAAAAACAGTACAATTCAGTATCAAATTATAAAAGCACCATTAATTCAAACAATGTTAAAAGAAGGCTGTTAAAATAAGGTACAGTTTCAAATTAACCACAACAAATATCATAAAGCCTTTTCAATTAAAAGCCAGAGAGAACAGGAGGCCCTCAGTCACAGACAGAACCAGCTGTATATCTCTTAGGAAGGAATTCCATAAGTATATCTGAGAAGGCCCTCTTTCGAAGACCCGCCAACCCTACTGGTCTTAGTGGCAGGTCAGTAAGTAAGGCCTCCAAAGTCAAGATGATCTGTGCAGGCAGTTACACACAAGTGTAGGTTTTATTTTAAATGGCTTAGGGCGCAATCTTATTCATGTTTAGTCCAAAAAAGTCCAGCTCCCAGCATTCCCCAGCCATGCTGGCTGGGGAACGCTGGAAGTTGCAGGACTTTTTTCTGACTAACATGTATAGAATTGCACCCTTATCCTTGAATCTGCTGGCACTTAAGCATTTACCTCCTAACGCCCTCCTCTTCCCCATACCTTTGCTATTTACAATGTGTTAATATCCAGACTGAACTGGACTGGAACTTCTTTTGTGTAAACACTTACAATCGTCCATAATCAATTGACCGTAGTCAATATTCAAGTTAGTGTCATATGCTCTGTGTCTGTGTGTCTATCTCTTTGTGCTTTTTCAAAAGAAATCTGATAAACACTTTTATACCAGAGCAATGCCTGTTTTTAGGAGAAAATGATAGCAATAATACAATAGCCTGGGTTGCTTTTATTTTTTAAAAAAATCCTACTTTTTTTTTTTTTGAGTTGTTACTGCTTTCTTTTCTTTTTTTAACCCAGTGGGATTCTGATACCAGACATTCTGCTTGGCTGACATCCACTGGGAAAGCGATGACACCATTAAAAATTTAAAGGTTTGAAAACCACAAGAACTACTGTATATAACCAGATTGGATCGACTTTTTAACTCTTTTGATTAATAATGAATAAAGCTTCGGAAATGTGAATTGGTTGAGTGCTAACCTGTTAACAAAAGGAGTATAAGGCATGAATGCTAACATATTTCATGAGCTATTCTACTTAACACATTGTCCAAACAAAACACACACACACACTCACACATGCACACAGAATAATCTTCCTCAATCTCATCTATTCCAGATTCCATTAATGATTGATGACTACCTAATGTTTCCCTGTATCTTGATATAGATATGTATTTTGATCATCTGTCTTTCTGACTCCAACGTTTCCCCTGTTATCTCTTGTCTAAAGATGGGAAGGAGTTAGCAAATTCAACATCCTGCTCCATGACTTTTTCTTTTGATGTCACTAAATGTTGATAGACTGCACTGAAGGTCAGAAAAGGGGAATAGGGCATCTGATCTGACCCTAGCAGGTGATAACGTTCTTCCCTATCTACCTAGTTATCTCTTTTAAAAATATATGAATTTTCAGTGTGTCACTATAGAGGCATGCAGTGATAGAGTAATACAGAGGAGGAAGCAGATCGTGTATGACATCATGAAGGACACGGTTGTGTTATTTTTGCCTAAACCAAACCAGCCACATGCAGAAAGGCATTAAGAATCCTAGAATCAAACAGACAATGGAGGTTATCCTTTGCCATGGGAAGGAAAGGGCTCCTACTACCTCCAAACACTGCTTGAGGCTATTCAATTCAATATAGATGAGAACTCTTGCAACTTTAATGGCTGGACAAAGAGGGAGAATTCCAACTTCTTCAGTGCGGTACACAACATGCTTTATTTCTCTTTTTCTTTTGTGCCTCTCCAGTTCTAAAACAACAACAACAACAACAACAACAACAACAACAACACATATAGAGATTCTCTCTCTCTCTCACTCTCACTCTCTCTGGTATGATGCTGGGCTGTAGGCATCCTAGACAACTTTCGCTGTACCAATAGAGGCTGCTGGTCTGATTTTGGTGGGGCTGTGAATCCATTCTGGGTTTCAGTCAGAACCAGCCAGAACTCTAAAGGAACAATCGGAGGTGCTTAACCCATTTTTGGGATAGGGTTCGGGACTTTGGATAGCTCCTTTAGAGTTCTGTACAGTTCTGACTGAAACCCAGAATGGATTCACAGCCCCACCGAAGTCGGACCCACCAGCCTTCACTGCACTGTAGGAAGCAGAAGATACAAGTGTCTAGGATTAAGAGTCTGAGGAGAATCAAGGAAATGGGCATGCAAGTAATGGAGCAAGCCCTCCAATGAACAAGAGCCAAGGCTAGCAGCCGTGAAGACAAAATCAAAGCTGATTGCTGCCCACATAAAAGTCAAGCCTGACTCAGAAGATTTTATAGCCCTACCAGACTAGTGGAGGGGGAGGAATCATGGGCTGCTTGAGTGGGTGGTCTCATTCTGTAGCCTGGGAGGACATCACTGCCAAGGAATCCTTTTGACCTGCAGCACTGAGTGAACTCACCACAAGGGGTAGCAGAGCACAGGTCTCATTTCTGCCCCCAGCAGGTCTCCACATAATTGGCCTAGTGAAGTTCAGGGAACAAATTTGAGTGAATTAGGGATGTACGAAAGTCACTTACCTTTCTGCAGATTATGTTCATGGTGGGGGGGGGCGTTCCGTCCCTCCCCCCGAAATCCTCAACGGGGGGGGAGGCGATCCGTTCCTCCCCCCTGGAATCCTCCACGGCCAGCTGTGCTCCGCGGCAGCTCCGCGGAGCAGCCGGCCAGGCCCAGGCTAGAGCCGTCCGCAGCCAGATTTCCAGCCATGGAGGGCTCTGGGTAAAAAAAAAAAAGACTGCATACGCAAATGGCGGCGGCTATGGCCGCCGCCATTTGTGTTCCTTATTTTTGGTTCCTTAGTCTACATAAATATTTACATAGGCTAAAACGGTGAATCAAAAAGGGACGCAAATAGCGCCTGCTACGCTATTTGTGTTCCCCTTTATTTTCACCATAATTGTCTATGTAAATATTTACATAGACTAAGACGGCCAAAAATAAGGAACACAAATGGTAGCAGCCATAGCCGCCGCCATTTGCGTACGTGGTTTTTTTTTTAAAAACCCAGCCATGATAGGCTAGGTAAATCTTTATGTAGCCTATCATGTCTCTGTAAAAAAAAACACAAAAAAACCCTCCAGACTGCAAATGGCGGCGGCGGCGGCAGCCGGTCAGAAGACCAGCTGCTGCAGCCGCCGCAGCCGCCGCCACCACCACCACCGCCACCGCCGCCCGGAACATCCGCCCCAGGTAAGTCTCATCCCGGGGGGGGATCCGTAGGGGGGCGGGGGTGTGGCAGGCCGTTCCGCCACAGATTTCAGGGGGGGCAAATGCACTGGCATTCGGCCTCACTGAGATCCGTGGTGGAATTCTCTGACATCCCTAGAGTAAATACATTTAAAATGAAATAAATAAGTTCAAATACATTTGCCTCTGTACCCTTCTATGGAATTTTAGGATGCTGCCTTATATTGAGTCAGACCATTGACTCATCTAGTCCAGTACAGGGATGTCTGTCACTGGGAAATCCAGTTTTTTTTGTTTTGTTTTACTTGACAGAGTAACATGGTGTGTATGACTTGTTCTATATTTGCAGGGTTGAAATGCTGATTTTTCCCTGAATTCCGGAAACTATTTTTTCCACATTTTCCCCTGGCAGGTTCTCCAATTTGCACAATTTTTGAGCAACTTGTGCAAATTTGGCCAAAATTTGCGCAAATTGCTCAGGACTTTGCGCAAATTGCTCAGGACTTTGTGCAAATTGCAGAACCTGCAGGGGAAAAAGTGCCCGGAAAGTCCATGAACTGGCCCAACTTGCTGTAGGGATGTACGAATCCCACTCACCCATCTGTTCCAGGGCATCAGCGGTGGGGGGGAAGCACTCTGTCCCTCCCCCCAGAATCCTCCGTGGCCAGCTCTGCTCCACGGCATCTCTGTGGAGCCACCGGCTGGCACCGGCCACAGCCAGAATTCCAGCTGCTGCCAGGCTGCTGCAGCCGCAAATGGTGGCTGCCTTTTGCCGTGGGAGGCTACATAAATACTTACATAGCCTATCATGGCAAAGAGCAGGGGTGCAAATGGCATAGCATCTGCCATTTGCGCCCCTGCTCTTTGCCATGATAGGCTACGTAAGTATTTACGTAGCCTATCACGGAAAAGGCAGCCACACAAATGGCGGCTGCTACGACGGCTGCCATTTGCAGCCACAGCAGCCCGGCAGTGGCCAGGAGACCAGCCAGAGCAGCTGCCGCCACCACCGCCGTATCTACTGCCACATCCGCCGCTGCCGCCACCGCATCCGCTGCCAGGTAAGCTCCGTCCCGGGGGGATTCCATGGTGTGATGGGGGGGAGGCCATTCTTCCACGGATTCCAGGGGCTGGATTCTTTAGAATGGAGTCTGTGGCAGAATTCTGGAGTCTGTGGCGGAATTCTCTGACATCCCTAACTTGCTGTAGACCAAGCTGGGCACTGCAGTAGGAGCTGGAATAAAGTCTGGGGGCCAAACCTAGGAAAACTCATCAAACCCCACTCCCCAAAGGGATTTCTCCAACAGCTTTAGCCCAGTATTGTTGACACTGACTGTCAGCAGCTCTCTGGGGTTTCACACTGGATTCTTCCCTAGCTCTACCTGGAGATGCTGCGAATTGAACCTGGGACCATCTGCATGCAAAGCATGTGCCTCTACCAACTGAGCTACAGTCACTCCCTAATGTTTTTGTTCTTCACTGATTTTGGAAACTTCCCCTTTGTCAGACCAGACACAGATCTTGTCATGCTGGGGTGGAGGGGTGAAGGAAGTCAGTAAGAGGGTTCCTTTGTTGATAGTGTCACTGACCAACCTGAAAAGCACTGATAGGGGTCAGACAGTACCACGTGGCCCATTCCGACCTCCTGATGTGAAGAGGCTGCTTTGTTTCGTCCATTTCATCGTAGTTCCTTGCTTTTGCTAGAGATTGGTGGAGGTGCATTGGCTGTACCCTTGCCTGGCATACTTCAGGACAGTACTTGCTAGCCACATTCCCCCACCAGTGTGGGAAGAGCCCCATGTCATCTGCCCATGTTTGCTATCCAGCATCTGGAACCACACACACCCCTGGAGCGAGAAAGCGCCAGTCTGAATACAACCTAGACTCAGACCACCTCTCTCTCTCTTTCTCACTCTCTCTCTCTTGTCAGAATGTCTCAAGAACTGGTCTTTCCTGTTACACTATCTTCTTCAACTGTCATTAAAAGAGAGAGTGGGGGAAGAGGGTAAGACGGAAGCATATCAGCATTTGTTTTCTTTTCCATCTGGGATTATGTGACAAAATGATCTCCTGCCTCTAATCAATTATTTTTCCTTCTCTATCTTTTGCATTTTCCTGCAGAACCATTTGCAAGTATAAGCGAGAGATCCTTCAGAGATAATCTGGTGATTATTACAAATTCAACCTCGGACGCTGCAGGCATTAAAAGATGAAAATTGCCTAAAGTCCACTGTTGTACAACAAATCCATACCTCTGGACTCCTGTCCTGAGGTGAAAATGCAAACAGGAGAGATATTTAGAATCATTTTGACAGTTCATAAAATTAAGCAGGGATTAGGGAGCCTTAAAAAAAAAAAAATGCCATAGGGCCCACATAATGTTAATCACATCTCCCTGCAACAGGTAATGCTGCAACACACCATTTGGAAGAACACAGAACAGAAAGTCATATACCTAAACTTGCCACATATGACAATGGAAAACCTGATTTAACAACAAAGCTTGTGTAAATATCTCACTAGTTCATAGAATATAATATTACAGAGATGATAGATAGATAGATAGATAGATAGATAGATAGATAGATAGATAGATAGACTAACAACAGATTAATTTCCAAATATATCTGGAGCTAAGCATTTCGGCTTCTGCCCTCATCAGTAGCTGTGATGTTAAATGGATACCAAAAGTAGCAGTCTGGAATGCTGGGAGATGAAAATTCCTAAGGAAGAAAAACAAAAACCAAAACCAGAGGTATGACTGGTATGAAGTTTATGAATTGTCCTCCAGATTAAGCCCATGTGGACAAAGACTTCTGTGTCTGTAGATCCAGAAGTTTTCCTTTCTGTCACACATGTTGGTTTCCTTTGTTTCTGAGAGAGGAACTATGTGCCAGTGCGTTACAATGTCTGGCTGCTCTAGATTGTTGGATAGGAATCACAGATTTGTGGTTACAGCACTCTTTGTTGTTGTTTTTTACATGCAATCACATATGTGTGTGTGTGTGTGTATGTACACACATACACACCAAGGACTGCAATTAGACAGAATGATGCAATAGGCTCAGGTAGCAGAAACAAAGGAAGGAGAAGCAGTGACAAGAGGTCGAAGGTCAGACTCAAAACTGTGTGTGCACCGGGGTCTGCCCTGTATCCTCTAAGCTAGGCTTTTGCCCTCTGGCACAATGAGGAATGCTGTCCCATTGTCAGTGTTGAACTAAGATTGCTGGTCTGGTCAGCTTCTGGCTGTGGAATTGGGGTGGGGGGACCTATTGTCCTTTGCTTCGAGCAACAAAAGTTCTTAGATCAGCTCTGCTGCAATAAATCTGGAATAGCCAGAGAGTGCCAGTCCATTTGGCTTCTTCCTCCTCCATCTCCCAACCTCTTGGACACAAATGTGTAAGTACAATCCCTAGTAGGCATTTCACACACCTCTTTACTTAGGGGTGCATAAGAAATCTGTTTCCGTTCATTTCAATCAGGATTTATCTAGTTTGCATCTTGCAGACTGAACATGTGGTAGAAGTCCATACATTCCCAAGCATTCAATGTGATTCATGGACCAAAAGAAATGTGTTTGACAGCATACCATTCAAACAATGCATGCATTTGAACAATGTGCACAAATACACTGTAATCAATAGAAGACGAATGCATGCATTTCAAAGATGCATACAATGGATGAGTACTTTTGGAAAAATAAGCACAAAAATATGCATGGATTTTTACATGGGAGAAAAACAAAAATAAAGCTCGCAAGGAGCTTTGAGATGGAATTCAGAGAACTTCAGTGAGCTCACGTTTTGCTGATTCACACATCCCTACTTTTACTTTCAAGATACCAGCTTTGAGGTTGTAGGAACTCATACATGATAATGTTAAATAGAAGGCATCTTCATGTAAAGGGGGGATGATGGGTTATTTGGGGCAATGGGAGGGAGAGAAAATCGCTGAAGGACAAGAAGTTTTATGGCCATTAAAAAAAACACACACATACCTTCAGTGATATCATGTAGGTGTCATTCATACTGGAGATAAGCACAGCTGAAACATAAAGAAGACGTCAAAATGTATCGCTTTGACCTGATTCCTGCATTGAGTAGGGGGCTGGACTTGATGATCTTATACGCCCCTTCCAACCCTACTATTCTAGGATTCTGTGATTCTATTGGGTGGACAGCACTTCCTGTTTGTTTGTTCTTTTGCTCTGCTGCCAAACTAACCTGGCAGCCATGTTGGTTATTTCAAATTGTTGAAGACTGCAAAGATGTCAGCACTCAAATTATTATTTTACATAAGTATATGATACAACATTTATAAAAAAACAAACAAACCCAACAAATAATGAAACACTGGGTTGATCTTTTATTACAGTTAAATAAGCAGCTAAAGTTCTACAACAAGACTACATATTCACAAGAGGAAGACCACAAGACTATTAACTTTAAAAGAAAAACCTGGAATGTATCTAACTGTGTGGCGAAGAAGAAATAGAGGGTCCCTTTAGGGATGTACGAAAGTCACTTACCTTTCCGTGGATTATGTTTATGGTGGGGGGGAGGCGTTCCGTCCCTCCACCCGGAATCCTCGATGGGGGGGGAGGTGATCTGTTCCTCCCCCCCGGAATCCTCGATGGCCGGCTGTGCTCTGCGGCGGCTCCGCGGAGCAGCCGGCCAGGCCCAGCCCAGGCCACATCCATCTGCAGCTGGATTTCTGGCTGTGGAGGGCTCTGGGTAAAAAAAAAAAATGCGTACGTAAATGGCGGCAGCTATGGCCTCTGCCATTTGCGTTCCTTATTTTTGGCCGTCTTAGTCTACGTAAATATTTACGTAGACTATTACGGCGAAAACAAAGGGGAACACAAATAGCATAGCGGGTGCTATTTGCGTCCCTTTTTGATTTGCCATTTTAGCCTACGTAAAAATTTACGTAGGCTAAAATGGTGAATCAGAAAGGAATGCAAATAGCACCTGCTACGCTATTTGCGTTCCCCTTTGTTTTCGCCGTAATAGTCTATGTAAATATTTACGTAGACTAAGACGGCCAAAAATAAGGAATGCAAATGGCGGCGGCCGTAGCTGCCACCATTTGCGTACGCATTTTTTTTTAACCCAGCCATGATAGGCTATGTAAATCTTTACGTAGCCTATCATGTCCCTGTAAAAAAAAAAAAAAAACACCTCCAGACTGCAAATGGCGGTGGCGGCGGTCGGAAGACCAGCTGCTGCAGCCACCACCGCAGCTGCCGCTGCCACCCGGAACATCCGCCCTAGGTAAGTCTCATTCCGGGCAGGATCCACGGGGGTGTGGGGGGGCAGGCCATTCCACCACAAATTTCGGGGGGCTGAATGCACTGGCATTCGGCCTCACCGAGATCCGTGGCAGAATTCTCTGACATCCCTAGTCCCTTTTCATGTTGCAGCATAGCTCCTTCCTAGGGATGTACAAAAGGCTTACCTGGCTCCGTTCTGGGGCATCAGTGTGGGGGGGGAGGCACTCCATCCCTCCCCCCAGAATCCTCCCCAGCCAGCTCTGCTCTGTGGCAACTCAACAGAGCTGCTGGCCGGGGCCGGCCGTTGCTGGAATTCTGGCCGCTGCTGGGCTGCTGCAGCCGCAAATGGCGGCTGCTACTCCATTTGCGTGGCTGCCTTTTGTCATGATAGGCTACGTAAATACTTACGTAGCCTATCACAGCAAACAGCGGGGGCGCAAATGGCATAACGGCTGCCATTTGCCCCCATGGTCTTTGCCGTGATAGGCTACATAAGAATTTACATAGCCTATCACGGCAAAAGGCAGCCACGCAAATGGCAGCTGCTATGACGGCCACCGTTTTCAGCCGCAGCAGCATGGCAGCGGCCAGGAAACCAGCCGGAGCTGCCGCCGCCAGAGCCACTGCCGGAGCCATCGGAGCTGCCACATCCACCGCCAGGTATGCTCCAACCTGGGGGGATTCCACAGGGAGGCAGGGGGGAGTCCGTTCCGCCAAGGATTCTGGGGGAATCTTTACAATTCTTTAGAATTCAGCCTCACTGGAGTCCATGGCAGAATTCTCTGATATCCCTACTCCTTCTCATTCTGCTAGAATAACATGTGATGCCTTGCACTACATGAGAGGAACCCATACTAAAGCTCATCCTCATTCAAGGATTGGCATGGTATCAAGGACTTTCAGAACTGGTGTCAAGGGTTGGCTTGGCTGGGCACCTGCCAAGGGCCCACACCTCAGCAGACAAGGTCCCCCTGGCAAGAGCTCCCTGGACTTGCTCCCCCTCTTCACCATTGCAGCCTGCTTGTTAGCCTGCCTCATGCTCTGGCCCAGACAACAGGAGTGGTGGGGATGGATGAGAAATGTGTTGGGTTCTCATTTCAATTCACATTCCTTGAATGTAAACATGAACCAGAACATAGATTCCCACGAGTGAAGTTAGAGAAATCTACCATGGATTCAAATGAGGCCGGATTCCAAAGAATCCGGCCTCCAGAATCTGCAGTGGAACAGCTGCACTTACCTCCGCATCTGGAGGATTGTCTGCGGAATGGCACTCAGCTGCTTCCTTAACCAGAGCCATTGTCCTCTGCGCCAATCACCATTTAAAATAAAAGTGTCCATAGACTTATACACAAGATCCATGGCTCTATCTTGCATATAAGTCTATGGGCACATTCTGCCAATAGCCATTTTCTTTTTAAAAAAATGGCGATTGGCAAGGAGCAGAACAGCTCCAGGTAAGCGGCCCTCAAGCTGGGCAGCTCTGCAGAATCCTCACGGAGCAGAGCCACTCCAGAGGATTCCGGGGGAGGGGGGTGGAATGGATCACCTCCCCCCCGGGTGGATTCCCCACCGGAACGGACGGTTTGGAATCCGTGCATCCCTAATTACCACTGAAATCCATACATTTCCAAAGTTGTGATGCAGTTTGCAAAAAAGAAAAAAGAAAGAAAAAAGGAAAGGAAAGGAAAGGAAAGGAAAGGAAAGGAAAGGAAAGGAAAGGAAAGGAAAGGAAAGGACAAAGACAGAGAAACAAGAATGCACACAAAAATGTGTATATTTGAAAAAATGCACGGAAAAGCACATTATTGATTGCAAAATTGCTTAAAATGTGTACAGTTGCAAAGTGTGCATATGAATGCACAATTCTTTTAAACAAAATGTGTTCAAATGTATATTCCCCCTCCTCCAATTGAGCACAAAAATCAGTACACATTTCCATACAGACACAAAACAAAATTCAACATCTAATGTGGAAATGAGGAGGAATGAACTTAAGGGTGGGTGGGGTGGGATGAGAACCCCTAAGTATGCCTATATCGGTGTGGGCATGTCGTTAACCACATACCTTCTGCTTTTAATTTGGAGATTGATTCTACCAGGACTATCCAATGTATTTTAGTCTTTAACCTAAGCTGCATCCATTATTATATTCTTAATAGTGTTAAAACAGTAGGAAGGAATCGATTCATTATTCAGAGGCTCTGCATTTTTCTTAAGAAAAATAAGATTTCTTTTTTGGGGGTCACCTCTAACCCCTCACCTTCCAGCTGAACAGAAGTCAACACCTTCTTGTGCCTCATCCCAACTCAAGGATGGGTAACTCTTACTATTATTGAAGGAGACCTGTTTGATTGCCCTCTTAATTGCTCTATAAACCTACTGCCCAGATGGAAGTAAGGCAGTTTCATAAAAGTCATAATGACAAGGATATAAATTAAATGGAGAGAGGGATGAGTATGAGGTAACTATCTACAGAGAGCAGCTTTTGTTCTCTGCCTCATCTCACTCACCTCCTAATTTCGACAGCCCCTGCTGCTGGCAGTTTGATTGACTGCCTTTGAAGTTGCCACTACAAGCCTTACAGTATATCATCCAGAGCTAGTAAGTTGTTATGTCCCAAATGACTGGGCAGTTTATTTTCAATATACCCCACCCATGTCAGCCCAGTGCATCAATCTGGTTTATACACTGAGTACCAACCAAGTCCTAATGGTGTCACAGCTTCTGTTTCACCCAGCCAGCCCTGCAGCTAAAGAAGTTCAAGGCCTGATTCTGTTTTCACATCTGTCAAGTCTGCAATGATGTCATTTCTAGAGCCACCACTTTTTGATCAGTTGAATCAGTGATCAATCAAGTAATACTTGAGTTGATTGATTGGTGGGGTCTCAGTGTGAAATGGTAAGGACAAATTTTAATCATTGAGGGTGCAAGTGATGGGAGGGAGAATTTAGGAATGTAAAGAGGGTATCGGAGACTCCCGTGATTGAATGAGGAACCTCATAGGTAAGGATGTATGAAAATGTGATTCCTGTTTGCAAATCTTGTGAACATGTCCTGTTTGTAACCCCAAACATTAGCAGGAATGCAATTCCCAGGAAATTCTCGCCATTTCCCAACTTGTGTTTATGTAGGAAAGTGTGCACTCTTCCAACACTGTGCACTTGCATACTTGTGTGCATGCACAAACAAATATGCCCTCACCCAGCGCCAGCTTGTCTGGCTAAAAGGGGGGGGGCCATTGCGGGCGGGTGGGGTGACATGACGCAGGGGCCTTTGATTGGTGCACCCCAGTGGCCCCACCATGCAAAGAGGGGCAGGCTGAGTTGCCTTAAACTCAGCCCCCTTCTCAAACTCAGCTCTCTGGCTCAACGCAGCTCCCTCCCACCCTCCCCTAAGCAGTGTGGGTTTATTACCGGTTGCCCTTTGGGAATCATGTAGGAATTTTTTGGCTCACAGTTCGATTGGCCTATTACTGTGCGTCTTTTTTGCCTACGTCACACTGTTTTGCGGGTCGAGTGTGTCCTGTAAGGGAATATGGTCTTTATCATCGGTCACATTCCAGTTGGCGGCTAGGACGGGCAAAACAGGAAAGTAGGGATGGTGTGCATGCAGAGGCACCTTATGGTGACAGGTGTCGCCTGAGGGCCCCCCGAACGGGTTGTGCGGCTCGGTGGGGGGATAAGGGTTGCCTGGGAGACCAACCCTACTCACTCACCCAGGTGTTTCGCGGCACTGGGTTGGGGGTGACACTGGAAGGTCTACCTCCCCCAGAAGGGGCAGTCCGGAGGGATGGCGAGATCACTGCCACCCCTCAGGCTGGGTATGTTTTCACCCAAGAAGTGCCAGCTAGCCGCTGACACAGTTAGATGCCCGTCCTAGTTACCCCTTTGCAGCTATTTCAATAAATGTGGCCCAATTTTCAACCCAAGCTTGTTGTCTGCGTCTTCTTTAACCCATCTCTGCTCGCAAGTGCATTTGCCTTCAAAATCTGCATTTTCACGCATTAATCTATGGGGGGAATTGGGGAAGTGCAGTTTTTTTTTTCAATTAGGAGAAATATGCACTTTTAAAAATGCACATTTTTTCCCCAGTCTGTGGGTTTGAGGAAGACACGTGTGTTTGGGAAGGGAACATGAACAAGGCAACCCAAGCTTTAAGGAGGAATTTGGAGAACCTCAGCACACTCAAACATCTCATGTTCTCCCATCCCTAGCCATGGGCTGAGGCTAGGTTTTAGTCTACTGAGGTATGGGCATTCTGGCTGCATCACCTTCTTTGGGCCCAGAAGGAATTGTGCTGTGCAACACTGGCCCTCCCTGCTTTGGATCACCCCCCTTTACCAAAATGTTGTTGTTGTTCAGTCGTTCAGTCGTGTCCGACTCTTCGTGACCCCATGGACCATAGCACACCAGGCCTTCCTGTCCTGCGCTCTCTCCCGGAGTGTGCTCAAGTCCATATTCATTGCATTGGTGATGCTATCTAGCCATCTCATCCTCTGTCATCCCCTTCTCCTTTTTCCTTCAGTCTTTCCCAGGATCAGGGTACCCTGATAAAGTGGGAAAGGGTGGAAGGGAAGGGTGGTTTGGGCAACTTCAGCAATGTGAGAGGCCTCATCTTGAAGGCCTAGATGCCCCAGGATTCTTCAGAACATGCTCAGATGTGTCCGGTGGAGGCTGATGGATCCAAATTCAGTAGCGCTGTGATTCCATTCTGGAATCAGAACCAGCCAGAACTCTAAAGGAGCTGTCCACTGCTCTGGAATCCATTTTGGGTCTAAGGATGAGTACCTTGGATAACTCCTTTAGAGTTCTGGCTGGTTCTGACTAACACAGAGAATGAATTCACAGCCCAACCAAAATCAGCGCCACCAGCCACCAGTAGAAGTGTCTATTGTGACTGAGAAGCCTGGAAATTGAGTTTCAGTCAGATGCTTTCTGGCTTGATCCATTAAGCAGAGAGGCACAAGGAACTTCATCGCCAGGTCAATGGCAACAGCAAGCATGGAAGAATCAAGAAGCATTCATGCCTTAAAAATAAAGCCTCTGTGGTTGCTAGAGTTTTCCACACTAGCCCTTCCTGCCACTGCCTCCCGCTCTGTGCTGGGGAAGTACTGGGAATGGAGGAGAGGGAGACAAAAAGGGCTGTCTGATCATGTGGATGCATGTACAGTTTGTATGCACAGTGCACTGAATGCCTCTTTAGATCAGGGATGGGGGACATAGGACTCTCCAGATGTTGTTGGAAGGTCACATCATCCCTCACCATGATCCCTTACCATTGGCCATGCTAGCTGAAGCTGATGGGACTTGTAGTCCAAAAATATCAGGAGGGCCACATGGTCCCCATTCTTGATCTAAAGAGACCCCTACACACACATGCTTTAGATGGTCATCTGTACTTACTTCAAACAGTGCCTGCTGCTTTGGAGGGGCCTCCTGCTCATTCTGCAGAGTGGGGCCTTAGACGGCTCCCTGAAGTCTTGCTCTCGGTCCACTACTGTCATCAACAGCAGTCCCATGGGTTTTAAGTAGGGGTGCACAAAAGCCACTTAACTGGTCTCGCAGCTTTTCGCGGTGGGGGGGAGGCGCTTCGCTGCTCTCCCCCCGAAGTTCAGGCCAGGGGGGGAGGCTTCCCACCTCTCCCGGCCAAAATTCAGGCCGGGGGGGAGGCTTCCCGCTTCACCCGGCTGAAATTCAGGCCGGGGAGGAGGCGCCTCGTCTCGCCCGGCCGCGAAATAAAAAGTTTTTTTAAAAAAACCCGCCCCCGTGATAGGCTACGTGACGATTAACGTAGCCTATCATGGCTAGATCTGCAAAGTCAGCCATGATAGGCTACGTAAATCGCCACGTAGCCTATCACAGGTGACTTAAAAAAAAAAAAGCCCATACGCAAATGTTGGCCCCCATAGGGAGCCGCCATTCGCGTTCCTTATTTGGTCGCTGTAGTCTACGTAAATCTTTACGTAGACTACGGCGAAAATAAGGGCAACGCAAATAGCGTTGCCCTTATTTTTGCCGTAGTCTACGTAATCTTTACATAGACTACAGCGACCAAATAAGGAACGTGAATGGCGGCTCCCTATGGGGGCCGCCATTAGCCGTACGCGCTTTTTTTTTTTAAGTCACCCGTGATAGGCTACGTGATGATTTACGTAGCCTATCACGGCTGACTTTGCAAATCTAGCCGTGATAGGCTACGTTAATCGTCACGTAGCCTATCACGGGGGCTTTTTTTTTTTAGTTTTATTGGAATGGCGGCGGCGGCAGCCGGTCGAAAGATCGGCTGCCGCCCCTGATGAAGACCTGACAAACCGCCACCGGGACTCGCCACCAGGAGGGACATTCGGGAAAGGTAAGTCCCGTCCCGGGGGGGGGGTGCGGGGGGCGGGGGGGCAGAGAATTTCTTCCCGAAACTTCTTTGGGGGGCCGAACACATTGGCGCTCGGCCCCCCGAAGTTTCGGGGAGAAATTCTCCGCCAACCCTAGTTTTAAGTAGGGATGTAAGGATTTTCTAACATCTGTTTTATCTACATTTCATGGATTATCAGGTCCTTTTCATTCTGTCATCGGCTCATTGACAGAATTGCAATCTCCTAAATTTGCACAAATTTGCATTTGTGCAAATTCACACTTGCAAAAATGTGCAAATCCCCCCCCCCAATGCACAAATCCCCCACTGAAATGCACATTTAAATTTTTTAGCCTATGGCAGAAATGTACATTTTTTGCTGGTGTTTTTGTTTGTTTTGTTTGCAAAATTCTCCCCAGACGGACCCTATCTGCCGCCAGCCGGTCCAGTCCATCTGCTGCCATCCACTGCCATCCGCTGCCCTGTTCTGCGGCCACAAATGGTGTTCGGCATAGCGGAAGCCATTTGCATCCCTGCTTTAGCTGTGATAGGCTACATAAATATTTATGTAGCCTATCACGGCAAAGAGCAGGGACGCAAATGGCATCTGCTACGCCATTTGCATCGCTACAATTTTCGTGATATTTTGATACATTTTTGATACCTTTTTCGTAAATATTTACATAGCCTAACACAGCTAAAGCAGGTGTGCACATCCCTCCTATGAACTCTCAAACAGAAGATGAAAAGTGCCCTATGATTGATTTGCACTACTGTTTTACACACACAGCAGCCACAATGCTCTTGCATAGTTGCAACAGCCTCCTGCACTGAGGGTTACATCCCACATTACACTCAGACAGCAGTTGTCAGTTTAGAGGAAAACTCCCAAGGCCTGGGATAATGACCACATGAATGAATGGTTAATTGGTGATGTGAACAGGCTTTTAGAAATGGCCCAGAAAGATAAATCTAGATTTCTGCTGCATTATTTGCACTTTTAAAAGTATTTGATTAATGCTTTACTAATTGCCCAGCAATAATCATTATTCATAGCGCAGATGGATTTGCTTAAAGACTCGAGACTGATGCTAGAAACGTTATTGTCACTGACCATTAAAGTGGAAAAGAACCCCTTGCATAAAACTTGACCCACGCACATTCATAGCACCAGAACTTTCTGATTTCCCTGTATGCACATAAGTGGAGACCTAGTCCAACTTTAGCCCCTCTGGATCGATGGCATTAACTGCAGTGTGATATATGCATCTGTATCTTAAAGGGGGGGTGCTGTTTTAAACGACCAACTTCTCGTTCATTGCTTGTCTCCCTCTTTCTTGGCCTATTCTAATTCTCCAGGAGCCTTGGCAGTCCCTTTAGTGCGCTCCTTCCCTCAGTCCTGGGATAATGCTAGGCCACTTGAGATGACACTGATCCTTCCTGTGCCAGCATTGCTCTGGCAGTTTCAGAAGGGCTCAGTGCTGGCTCCAGCACTTTTGGGTGCCTCTGGGCAAGACAGCATCCATGTCCCCACTCCCTCAGTGAGTCTAGTATCTTCTCACCACCCTTGTCATCAGCTGCTCTCGCTCCTCGTCATCTTCTTGCTCGATAGGCAGAGAGTCAGCGAACAACTCAGCAGTGGCACCTACATGTCCTCTTCCTCAACACCACTATTGCCTGAGCCAGAGTGAGAGGCAGGTGAACAAGTGGGTTGCAATGGTGAAGAGGAGGAGCAGTTCCAGGGGCTTGTTGTCAGTGTGAGGACCTGCTGAGGTGTGGTCCCAACCAAATATGAGGAAGTTTAAGAACTATCGGGCTCTTCAGTGGAGGAGATTTAAGCTTGTGCTTCAATAAAATTATCCTAATGAAGAAGGAAAGGAGATACAACCATGGTGTTTGGATATGTCCACTGGATCATCTGAACATCTCATGCAGAAACATGTTGCAGAGTTGAAAGGAAACGTGGTGGTGTTGGGGAACATAAGCATATTCATATGTCCTTCCACCAGTCAGGACATGAGCAGTCCACTGCAGGCACAGCTCTTTCAAGGGATGGTAAATAGACCCTTATTTTCCCCTCCCTAATGTTTCACATGCCAGCAAGGTGATGCTCAAAATCCTACAAGCTAGGCTTCAGCAGTATGCGAACCGAGAACTACCGGAAGTACAAGCTGGGTTTCGAAGAGGCAGAGGAACTAGAGATCAAATCGCCAACATTCGCTGCATCATGGAGAAAGCAAGAGAATTCCAGAAAAACGTCTATTTCTGCTTCATTGACTACGCTAAAGCCTTTGATTGTGTGGATCACAACAAACTGTGGCAAATTCTGAAAGTGATGGGAGTACCAGACCACCTTACCTGTCTCCTGAGAAACCTGTACGAGGGTCAAGAAGCAACAGTAAGAACCAGACATGGAACAACCGATTGGTTCAAAATTGGGAAAGGAGTACGACAAGGCTGCATATTGTCACCCTGCTTATTTAACTTATATGCAGAGTACATCATGAGAAATGCCGGGTTGGATGAATCAGAGGTCGGAATTAAGATTGCTGGGAGAATTATCAACAACCTCCGATATGCAGACGATACCACCCTAATGGCAGAAAGCGAAGAGGATCTAAAGAGCCTCTTGTTGAGGGTGAAAGAGGAGAGTGCAAAAGCTGGTTTGAAACTCAACATTAAAAAAACTAAGATCATGGCATCTGGCCCTATCACTTCCTGGCATATAGAAGGGGAAGAAATGGAAGCAGTGACAGATTTTACTTTCTTGGGCTCCAAGATCACCGCAGACGGTGACTGTAGCCATGAAATTAAAAGACGCTTGCTCCTTGGGAGGAAAGCTATGGCAAACCTAGACAGCATAGTAAGAAGCAGAGACATCACCTTGCCGACAAAGGTCCGTCTAATCAAAACTATGGTTTTCCCAGTAGTAATGTATGGCTGTGAGAGCTGGACTATATGGGAGGCTGAGCGCCGAAGAATTGATGCTTTCGAACTGTGGTGCTGGAGAAGACTCTTACGAGTCCCCTGGACTGCAAGGAGGTCAAATCAGTCCATCCTAAAGGAAATCAACCCTGAGTGCTCATTGGAAGGACAGATAATGAAGCTGAAGCTCCAATATTTTGGCCACCTAATGCGAAGAGAAAACTCCCTGGAAAAGACCCTGATGCTGGGAAAGACTGAAGGCAAAAGGAGAAGGGGACGGCAGAGGATGAGATGGCTAGATAGCATCACGGATGCAATGAATATGAACTTGAGCACGCTCCGGGAGAGAGCGCAGGACAGGAAGGCCTGGCGTGCTATGGTCCATGGGGTCACGAAGAGTCGGACACGACTGAACGACTGAACAACAACAACAACAATGTCAGCCCTTAGTTGACCCCCCCCCTTTGAGTGGGCCCAATCTATCCAACTGCAGAGAGAGAGAAAGAGAGAGAGAGAGGATGCAGGGTAAGTGGATAATGCTCCTCTTCCTCCTTACTCTCATCGCTGCTTGCATCCTCAAAGGAGGCAGATGAACAAGCAATGGCAGCAAGAACATAAGAAGAGTCCGGGTGGATCAGACCAAAGGTCTATTTTGTACAGCATCCTGCTTCCCATTGAGGCCAACGTCAAGTCTACTGGAAGGCCACAAGCAGGACATGAGAGCAAGAGCCCTCTCCTTATGGTGTTCCCCAGCAACTGGTCTTCAGAGGCATGCTGTCCCTGATCTTGCATTGATAGCCTCCATGGACTTATCTAATCTCCTGTGTTCACCTGCCCTCTTTGAGTATGCATTTTTTTAAAAAAACCTGTATCCACTTTGCATGGTTTTCCTCTTGTAAATCACCTTAAGACCATAAGAACATAAGAAGAGCCATGCTAGATCAGACCGAGGGTCTATCTAGTTCAGCATTCTAGTTGACCAGGAACCCACAAGCACATCATGAGTGTGACAGCATCTTCCCACCCATGTTCCCCAGCAACTGGTTTACATAGGCTCACTGCCTTTGGTACTGGAGGTAGCACATAGCCATCAAGACTAGTAGCCATTTATAGCCTTTTCCTCCAGGCATTTGTCCAACTTCCTTTTAAAGTCATCCAAATTGGTGGCTATCACTACTTCCTGTGGTAATGAGTTCCATAGTTTAACTATGTGCTGTGTGAAGAAGTCCTTCCATTTATCTGTCCAGAATCTCCCACCAATCAGCTTCATAGGATGACCCCGGGTTCTAGTATTTTGAGAGAGGGAGAAAAATGTCTCCCTATCCATATTCTCCACACCATGCATCATTTTGTACACCTATATCATGTCTCCCCTTACCCTCCTTTTTTCCAAGCTAAACAATCCCAAATGTTGTAACCTTCTCTCCTAGGGGAGATGCTCCAGCCCCTTGATCATTTTAGATGCTCTTTCCTGCACTTTTTCCAGTGCTTTTTTTTAGGTGTGATGACCAGAACTGTACACAGAATTCCAAGTGAGGTCACACTATAGATTTGTATAGGGACAGTATGATATTGAAAGTTCTGTTCTCAATTCCTTTTCTAATTATGCCTAACATAGAGTTTGCCTTTTTTACAGCAGCTGCACACTTGGTTGACATTTTCATTCAGCTGTCCACCACAACCCCCAGATCTCTTTCTTGGTCAGTCTCCACTAGCTCAGATCCCATCAGGTTATACTTGGAAGTTGGATTTTTACCGCAATGTGCATCACTTTACACTTGCTTACGTTGAACCTCATTTGCCATTTTGATGCCCATTCTCCCAGTTTGGAGAGATCCTTTGGTGCTCTTCACAATCCCTTTTTGTTTTAACCATCCTAAATAATTTGGTGTCATCTGCAAACTTGGCCACTTCACTGCTCACTCCTAATTCCAGATCACTTATGAACAAGGTGAAAAGCACTGGTTACGTTGAACCTCATTTGCCATTCTGATACCCATTCTCCCAGTTTGGAGAGATCCTTTGGCGCTCTTCACAATCCCTTTTTGTTTTAACCATCCTAAATAATTTGATGTCATCTGCAAACTTGGCCACTTCACTGCTCACTCCTAATTCCAGATCATTTATGATTGTCACAATCCCTTTTTGTTTTAACCATCCTAAATAATTTGGTGTCATCTGCAAACTTGGCCACTTCACTGCTCACCCAGTACGCTATTTGCGTTCCCCTTTCTTTTCTTCGTCTTAGTCTACGTAAATATTGACATAAACTAAGATGAAGAAAAATAAGGAACGCATACGGTGGCAGCCGTAGCCACCGCCATTTGTGTATGCGTTTTGGTTTTTTTGGTTTTTTGTTACCCAGAGCCCTCTGTGGCCAGAAATCCGGCTGCAGACGGCCCTGGCCTGGGCCTGGCCGCCTGCTCCACAGAGCTGCCGCAGAGCACAGCCAGCCATCGAGGATTCCGGGGGGGGAGGACCGGATTGCCTCCCCCCTGTCGAGGATTCCAGGGGGAGGGACGGAATGCCCCACCCCCCACCATGAACAGAATCTGCATTAAGGTAAGTGACTTTTGTACATCCCTACAGACAAGAGGGTTCGGTTTTTCTCCTTCTCCTCACTCAAGTCTTTGAGAAGAGTGGGTTCACATAGTCACAGAGAAACAAATCTGGGGCTGTTTTGTTTGTCAGTTGCCACTTGCCATTATCCAGCAATAGGAAGGGCGGTAGCTCAGTGGGAGAGCAGGTGCTTGGCATGTAGAAGGTCCCAAGTTCAATCCCCAGCATCTCCAGGTAGGCCTAGGAAAGAATCCTGCCTGAAATCCTGGAAGGCCACTGCTGCCATTCAGTGTCAACAATAGCAGGCTAGATGGACCCAGGGCCTGACTCAGTATAAGCCAGCTTCCTATGTTCCTATGAACAGAAAGCTTTAATTTAAAAAAATAGGAGTTTTGGGTTTGTTTTTTAAGTGGCGGGGAGATAAATACTGCTCATTTACGCAATCCTATGTATGCCTACTGAGAAGTCCCATTATGTTTAATGAGGCTTCCCTTCAGGGAAGTGTGCATAGGATTCCAGCATGAGTTCCTTTTGCAGGGAGGTTTGCACCTTGATGTTCTGCATGTTTACTCAGAAATAAGTCCTGAGTTGTGAGCATGGTACTGCAGGCTTAATACAGTGCCTACCCAATTCCGTCTAATGAATTGACTACCCTTTCAGCTCAGTCCTATGCATGTTTTGTCATTTGTGGGTTTGGGTGGGGTTTTCTTTTGCATGGACTCTAGCTTCAGTGGTGAGGAAAAGGCACTTAGTACATGCTCAGAGTTTCTCCATAACTTAACCCTAGTTTTGAAAACAGACTCATTGGCTGAATCCTGGTGAAGTCTTGGCACAAATGAACTTATGGGGAGGAAGATACAATGAGAGCTTGTGCATAACAAGGAGGAGGTAGAGAGGAGTTGCACAAAACAAGACATCTGTTTTGATGAAGAGTTGCCAGAGGATGGTAGGATGAGGAGGGATAGTTGCATGGAAGGGAATAGAATTGGTAGGGGGAGAATGTAAGTGCTCAGTGGAGAAAGAAAAACATTCTGCACATGCTCAGAGGCACTCTATATTTAAGAACAGAAGAAGAACCATGATGCATCAGACCAAGGTCCATCTAGTCCAGCATTCTGTTCACACAGTGGCCAACCAGATGCCCATAGGAAATCCACAAGCAGGACATGAATGCAATAGCACCTTCCCACCCATGTTTCCCTGCTGCTAACGTTGGTGAAATTTAAATAAATTCTAGTAATTCTAAATTTGCATGCATGTATATCCTTCAGAAACTCTGCAGGTTTCTTGCCTGGGGGACACCTGTGCATTTTCATACAAATTTACCCAAAAACTATTGGGGAAGGGGTGAACGGAAGGGAAAGCAAATCACTCCCTCCCCCAAATTGGAGAACTCCCCTTCCACATGAACTGCTGCACCTATCCTTCTGAAACTTTGCTCGTTTCTTACTTAGGGACAACTGTAGGCTGTCTGTAATTTTCAGAACAATGGGCTACAAGGAACATAGGGAGATAAGTATGTCCTCTTTTGGAGACCTCAAAATGTCAAGCCCACCCTTGCCCCAAAACCCTTGTGGCTATCATTCTGAAATTTGGCAGACATGATCTCCTCTGATGGGGCAATGAATCCTGAAATTTGTATGAACTTCTTCCAAGTAATAAAAATGTTATTGGCAGTTCCCTTTAAAAGAAAATCAAAATATAAACCCTGCACCTATTTTGTTTCTGACATTGGGCAGGTGTAATCTCCTTCTAGGGGGCTACTATGCCTGAAATTATCATCCAGTTCTGACCAAGAGAAAAAAGTTACATTTTTCCCTATTTTGATTTCCCATGGTAGTTAACAGGAAGCATAAAGATTCATTTTTCCAAACCTTGACTCATGTTTGGTGCTGGCCTGAGCAGAAGTGGGATGTTTTCCAAAACGCTGAATCAGGGTCTGAGTTGAAGGGGGGGGGGGTGTCAGTGCACACTTCTAATGCATGTGTGTATGTAACCTATACACACATGCAAGCACACCACATGCACACACCACACACACGCACACATATTAGATGTGGGCTTAGACTCGGAGATAGATATAGATAGATAGATAGATAGATAGATAGATAGATAGATAGATGATAGATAGATGATAGATAGATAGATAGATAGATAGATAGACAGACAGACAGACAGACGCACACATTTTTGTTATGGGACTGTGCCCCTGATCTTTTAAGAACCTAGCAACACCCCTGGGCACAGGACAGAATGCACAGCATGCAGTTCTCTCCTCCAACTCTTCCCAGCATCTGCTGTCTAAGACAACTGCCTCACTTTGCCTAATGTTGGGCCTGGGCCTGTGAAGTTTAATGTATGCCCTAAGAGTTCGTTCTCACAAAACCCCATTTCCCTCACATTTCTCTCAGAATACTACCTACTTACTTTGCTATGAAAATGAAAGCCTAGAAAATTATGTATATATGATTTAGAGTTCCCTTTGTAATAATTCGGGATGTGCGAAAGTCACTTACCTTTTCGAAGGGGTGATTTGCGGTGTGGGGGAGGCGCTCTGCACCTCCCCCTGAAATCCTAACCCGGCTGCCTCCACTCCACGGCAACTCTGCGGAGCCGCCAGCTGGGTACATTCACAGCTGTGCAGAGCCTGCAGATGCAAATGGCGGTGGCTATGGCGGCCGCTATTTGCATTCCTGTTTTTTTGCCGTGATAAGCTACGTAAATATTTATGTAGCCTATCACGGCAAAAAAACAGGGGTGCAAATGGCATAATGGTCGCCATTTGCGCCCCTGTCTTTTGCCGTGTTAGGCTACATAAATACTTACATATTTTATCGCGGCAAAAAAAGGGAACGCAAATGGCGGCCGCCGGAGCCGCCACCATTTGCGCCCCTGTTTTTTTGCCATGATAGGCTACGTAAGTATTTACATAGTATTTACGTAATTAATAAATTAATAAATAAAGTAATAAATACTTAAGTAATTACATAAGTATTTACGTAGCCTGTTGTTGTTGTTGTTCAGTCGTTCAGTCGTGTCCGACTCTTCGTGACCCCATGGACCATAGCATGTCAGGCCTTCCTGTCCTGCGCTCTCTCCCGGAGCGTGCTCAAGTTCATATTCATTGCATCCGTGATGCTATCTAGCCATCTCATCCTCTGCCGTCCCCTTCTCCTTTTGCCTTCAGTCTTTCCCAGCATCAGGGTCTTTTCCAGGGAGTTTTCTCTTCGCATTAGGTGGCCAAAATATTGGAGCTTCAGCTTCAGTATCTGTCCTTCCAATGAGCACTCAGGGTTGATTTCCTTTAGGATGGACTGATTTGACCTCCTTGCAGTCCAGGGGACTCGTAAGAGTCTTCTCCAGCACCACAGTTCGAAAGCATCAATTCTTCGGCGCTCAGCCTTCCTTATAGTCCAGCTCTCACAGCCATACATTACTACTGGGAAAACCATAGCTTTGATTAGACGGACCTTTGTCGGCAAGGTGATGTCTCTGCTTCTTACTATGCTGTCTAGGTTGGCCATAGCTTTCCTCCCAAGGAGCAAGCATCTTTTAATTTCATGGCTACAGTCACCGTCTGCGGTGATCTTGGAGCCCAAGAAAGTAAAATCTGTCACTGCTTCCATTTCTTCCCCTTCCATATGCCAGGAAGTGATGGGGCCAGATGCCATGATCTTAGTTTTTTTAATGTTGAGTTTCAAACCAGCTTTTGCACTCTCCTCTTTCACCCTCAACAAGAGGCTCTTTAGATCCTCTTCACTTTCTGCCTATCACAGCCTAAATGGGGAGGCGAATGGTGGCCACAGACGCGGCCGCCATTCACAAAGCAGCGCAAACGGCACCAGGTAAGTGCTCCATTTCGCGCACCTTTTGCGGGGTGGGGGGGTGGGGGGCTTCGTTCTGCCACGGATTTCGGGGGGCCAACTGCACTGGCATTCGGCCTCACTGAGATCTGTGGTGGAATTCTTTGACGTCCCTAGTAATAATAGGCAATGCCACATAATAACAAAGGCATGAAGCACACAGTGTAGCTGACCTTCGTATGACATGTACTTATGGTTCCATCTTACATGCAGCAGTCTTTCCATGCCCCAGTTGATTATCTCATCACCTCTTTGCCAAGGAGCTCAACTATAAATAAGAAATGTCTGCCCGGTGGAACCATGCCAGAAAGTAGAAAGGAGGTTGGAGTCACTACCAAAATTTGCCTAAAAGAAAATTTTCAAGTTGAATGTGGACATTCCTGCCCATTCAAATATTCATGAAATGTCAAGGGAAGCCAAGGGAGTTTCAGTAAGAATACTGAGATTTCTTCTTAAGAGTACTTGCCAAAGACAGCTTGATTCCAGCTTTCTCAAGTAGTGAAATCAGAGCCGGCCCTACTGTTAGGCAGAGTGAAATGGCTGCCTCAAGCATCTGATTTTGAGTTCCAAGAAAGGACAGCAATTGCTTAGCTATTTAATTGATTATGGTTTGATTTCTTATGCCAGGAAGGGGCAGGAGCATTTGTGAGATTTTCTGCCTCAGGGTTCAAAATATATTAGCTGTGCTTGGGTATTATGCACTTTGCCTGACAGGACCAGGACCAGGGGGCATTTGCTGCTGTACCTCAGGAAGCAAAACATCTTGGGCCAGCCCTGCTTGAAACTCACATGAAAGAACCAGTGCTTGAATAATGGGTGAAAATGTAGTGGAGCCCTTCGTGAAAATCCACAACTGCACCCACGGCTATCCCTAATTTTAGCCAAATCATGGCTGCCTTGGAGTCTTCTCAAAGCTGTAGCTAAGGTGAAGTGTCATGAAAGGTAGAGGGCCCTTTGCCACTGCCCCATGGTGGCACTGAAAATAACAAAAAGAGGAAAAAAAGTACCTTCCACTTTGTAGGTAGAGAAGCAAATCACCACTATGGCTATTCATAAATAAAAGCCCTCTTCAATCATTCAGTCAGAAAACATTTTCCTATTTCATCCAAATCCACCCACCCGGCTGCCTTCCATGTGCCTTCCTTTCCTCATGTCTCACATTCCCTTTCATTGTTCTGTTTTTCTTGCCCAGTTACTTGGTGTGTGCTTTCCCCACTGTTCCCAATTTCCCATGCTCTACTGGCTTGGATTTGAGTGGCAGCTCGGAGTCTGTAAGCAGGTGTTGTGGAAGTGAAGCGTGCTATTCAGCCAGTACATTAGGTAAAGTAACATTCCCTTGGGAATGCTAATGCGTACAACTGCATCAGCCCCAACTGTTCCTCAGAGGAGAGGAAGGGGACAGTCCTGACCTACTCTGACCAGATGTTTTGGAAACCTGCCCATTTTTAGCAGACATAATTGCTGTTAATTTATCAAAAGTGTAATAAGTATCAAGGAAGCAGACTGCTTTGGATGCAAGCAAGAACTAAGAGAGGCGATTAGCAGTGCATAACACAGCCGACATGTACAGGCATCCTCTTGTTATGTGTCTTTGATACCATGCAATATCCCAGCTAACAAAGCTTCCGTTAAAGAGGGGGTTTGACGGATGAAAGTAGAGACTTGGAGAAAGGAATCCTTGTCACTCATTGGTAATTATTCACAGCCCAGATTGTTCTGCTCTGTTCTGTCAAAACGTGGACCACAAGAAAGAAGCCAAATGCTAACGTGAAACTGTAAGTCACCTTGAGACCTAGTTGGCTGAATGGGGGGTTGGGAATCTAAGAAATGAATCATAAACATCGTTGACATAGGAACTCTGTAATTCATCACTGAGGATGCTTACCCGGAAATGAAGGAAGTAAAATTTGTTTTTGCTTTATCGATTCATTATTAGTATTTATTTATTTTTAATAACATTTCCCACTGCCCAATAGTCAAAGATCTCTGGGCAGTTTACAAAAAGGTCATTGACGTAGGAACTCTGTAATTCATCATTGAGGATGCTTACCTGGAAATGAAGGAAGTAACATTTGCTTTTGCTTCTTTCGCAATTCATTATTAGTATTCATTTATTTATTTAATTACATTTCCTACTGCCTGATAGTCAAAGATCTCTGAGCAGTTTACAAAATGATTAAAACTTTAAAATACAATATAAACTGTAAAAATACAATAATATTCAATGCTAAGGAATGTTATCATTTATCTATAATTCACTTCCCCAATTGGTGAAAGGTTCTGAGGGGGTACAGCTCTTTTCTGGGGTTGTCTTACTTTGCAAGAGGCTGAGAGAGAGAGAGAGAGAGAGAGAGAGAGAGAGAGAGAGAGAGAGAGAGAGAGTTTATTTACAAATATACGTGTTGACCATAGGCTCAATCACTCCAACAGCAAACCCCACTACTTTACAGCAAAATTCCAAGAGGGAGGCCACCAAAAGTCTCTTTAGAAAGTCCAAGGTGATCCCTCTCGTGTGTGTGTGTATGTGTGTGTGCCCTCAACTGTAACTGCAGTTTCTCTCATAAGCACAGATTTTGCTAAGATCATTCTGGGGTGGGTGGATCGAGAAAGCAAAAATGTCAAAATAGAGTAGTCCTGGCCCTTCCTGCTATTTCATACCTATTGTGAGAGTATCTATCAACTATTTGTCCATATTTAAGTAGTCTTTCTGGCCGTATTAACTCTGCTCTTGTCCACACCCTCCAACCTGTTATCCAGCATTGTTTCAAGTCAAACCTATGGGGATTGCCCTATTCCCAGTAATCAGATGGCAAAACCCATAATGCTGCGATCACATCATAATTGCTTGAGAGAAAAGATGCAAGGGAACTAAAGGCACAGAGAGCTATGGCAAAGAGCATATCCTCAAATCCTGCAATTAGTTTGAGAAATTCACCTGGCTAAGCTAGGCTGAAAGGCGAAATAGAACACAATGATGCCATACATAAAAATAAACAGACTGGAATTCAGGAAGAGCGGCATGCAGAACAGTGTGTACCAATGGAACAATGAAGGGACAAACCAAAGGACATCCTCTTCTCCCTAGTAAATGAGTGAATCTGTGCCTTTGGCACAGATGTGACAGCACAGTGAGGACCCTATGGGCAAAGGCTCTCCCAAAATATGCAGACCTCAGATCATTTAGGGTTTGAATGATAAGAACCATTGACTTGCATTGAGCCAGGAAAGTGTATAAGCAGCTATTGTTATTTGGAAGAAATATTTCACAGAATACACATACTCCATTTTCTGCTTCTGCTTCAATGTTTCTCTCTTATGAACACGCACATGCACGCACACATACTGAGTATTCAAACCCCCTTACAGGAATGAGGGCAGCTTGCCAATTTTTCTAACTTAAAAAACAGGAAAAAAAACACCCAGAAGCGTTCAAAATAGAAGTGTTTGTTCTCATTATCATTTCAAAGCACTGGGATGACTGTCAACCGATGTTCAGCTGAGATCCACAGGGTTCCTGCCAGTGGAACTGAGACAGGGCTGGCCAAAGACATTTTGCAGACTTCAGCAGCTGCCTTGTGCAATCTGAGGGCCAAAACTACACATGATGCTAAACACATCACTTGAAGTACCGTTATTGTCATTGCTGTTTTAACTAGAAGGAGCAGGTGTGGAGAAGGCTCAGTCAGGATTGGGACCACAGTGCATGGTGAAGGGGAGTTTACTGCTTTCCTCCCATGCCATGGCCCCGACAAAAGTCATCTTACCTGCTATGGGGCTTTGGAGAGAAGCTCCCAGTGGTACTGATGTGAGCTTCCCTGCTGAGGCTGAGCCAAATAGTAGTTTTAGGAGGCCATTTTCACTGGGATCACAGTGCAGATGAAACCCTCCCTCCCTTCTCACTACTTCAAATAGTTGTTAGTACGTAGTTGCCACATTTTGCATCAACTGAAGCGTCAAGACACTCTTCAGGGGTAGCCTCACACAGAGAGCACTGCACTCGTCTAAATGTGATGTAACTAGGGAAGTTAGAGACATTCACTGCAGATTCAAATGAGGCCGGATTCTTTGGAATCCGGCCTCAGGAATCCATGGCGGATTGGCCCCACTTACCTCTTCTCCTGGAGGATTCTGCATGGGACAGCACAGCACAGCTGCTTGTTGCCCTGGGAGCTGTTCACCTCTGTGCCGATCACCATTTTCTTTTAAAAAAATGGCCATCAGCAGGATGTGCCCATAGAGCCGTACATAGTTACATCACATTTAGACGAGTGCAGTGCTCTCTGTGTGAGGCTACCCCTGAAGAGTGCCTTGACACTTCAGTTGGTGCAAAATGTGGTAACTACGTACTAACAACTATTTGAAGTAGTGCAAAGGGAGGGAGGGTTTCACCTGCGCTGTGATCCCAGTGAAAATGGCCTCCTAAAACTACTATTTGGCTCAGCCTCAGCAGGGAAGCTCACTTATATGCAAAATAGAGCCGTGAATCTTGCGTATAAGCCTATGGACACCTAGACTTATATGCAAGATTCACAGCTCTATTTTGCGTATAAATCTATGGGCACATCCTGCCGATCGCCACTTAAAAAAAAAAAAAGGCAATCGGCATGAGGCAAAGGGCTCTGGTTGATTCAAGTCAGCAGCCCTTGGCTCTGCAGAATCCTCGTGGAGTAGAGCCGCTCCACGAGGATTCCGGGGTGGTGGTGGAATGGAACACCTCCTCCCTCCGCAGATTCCCCACCGGAATGGACGGTGGGGAATCCGTACATCCCTAGATGTAACCAAGGCATGAAGAACTGCTGCCAGCCAGATGGATTCAGGAAGGGCTGCAGCTGGTACACCAAGTGTAATTGTGCAATCACATTTCTTGACACCACCTGAAAATGCAGGGGCAGCATAGGGCGAAGGAGCACCCCTAAGCTATGGACCCGATCCTTCAGGGGAAGTGTGCCACAGTCCAGACAGGTTGAATCCCAATCCCTGAATCAACATTTGTACCAACCAACAACACCTCTGTCTTCTCTGGATTTCACCTCCCTTGTTCACCCAAATCCAGCCCATTATTGAACCCAGGCAACATTCAAAGTTTTCAACTGCTCCCTTGGTGCAGAGAGCAATAGAGCTGGGTGTTTGTATGTTTGTTTAGTTAGTTAGTTAGTTAGTTAGTTAGTTAGTATATTTCTATACCAACCAATAGCCAAATCTCTCCGGGCAGTTCGCAAAAATTAAAACCACAAAGTACAGAATACAAACAGTATAAAATATAAAAGTTGAAAACTACAGTATAAAAACACAACCAGACTAGAACCTAGCAGCAATACAGAGATTTAAAATACTATACTGTAACGGATTTAAAACAGCAGAGTTAAAATACTGTAATGCTAAAATGCTGGGAAAATTAAAAGGTCTTCACTGGTGCCTGAAAGAGTATAATGTAGGTGCCAGGCGAACCTCTCTAGGGAGCTCATTCCATAGCCAGGATGCCACAGCAGAAAAGGCCCTCTTCCTAGGGATCCGCCACGGACTCCAGTGAGGCCAGAAGAATCCAGCCCCCCAGAGTCCATGGCAGAACGGCCCCCCGCCAAAAAAATCCCCCCCCGGGATGGACCTATCCAGCGGCGGATGCGGCAGATGTGGCAGCGAATGTGACAAGCTCTGGCTTGTCTTCCGGCCGCTGCCAGGCTGCTGTGGCTGCAAATGGCAGCTCTTGCTGCAGCCACTATTTGCGTGGCTGCCTTTTGCCATGATAGGCTATGTAAATACTTACGTATTTACACAAACGGTGCAAATGGTGGCCGCAACGCCATTTGCGCCCCTGCTCTTTGCCATGATAGGCTATTAAAGTATTTACGTAGCCTATCATGGCAAAAGGCAGCCACACAAATGGCGCAGAGGCCGCCATTTGCGTCCCTGCCTTTTGCCATGATAGGCTACATAAATACTATGTAAATAGGCTACGCAAATAGATAGGCTACGTAAATACTGTGTAAATACTTACGTAGCCTATCACAGCTTGGCAGGGATGAAAATGGCAGCCGGCGTAGCGGCCGCCATTTGCAGCCGCAGCAGCCTGGCAGTAGGGATGGCGGAGAATTCCACCATGGATTTCAGTGAGGCCAAATGCACTGGCATTCGGCCCCCCAAAACCCGTGGCAGAATGGCCTCCCACCCCCCGCCACCCCATGGAATCCCCACAGAATGAAACTTACCTGGGGCGGAGGCAGAGGTGGCGGCAGTGGCGGTGGCGGCGGCGGCTGGTCTTTTGGCCATTTGTGTCCTGCCAGGCTGACGTGATAGGCTACGTAAGTATTTACGTAGCCTATCATGGCAAAGGCAGCCACGCAAATGGCATGGTGGCTGCCGTTTGCATCCCTGCTCTTTGCCATGATAGGCTACGTAAATACTTAAGTCGCCTATCGCAGCAGCCTGGAAGGACTAGGGATGTCAGAGAATTCTGCCATGGATCTCAGTGAGGCCGAATGCCAGTGTATTCGGCCCCCCGAAATCCATGGCAGAACGAAGCCCCTGCCCCCCCAACCCACGAAAGGCGCATGAAACGGAGCACTTACCTGCTGCCGTCTGTGCTGACTTGGAAATGGCGGCTGCCCTGCAGCCGTCATTCGCTTCTTCATCATAGCCGTGATAGGCTATGTTAAGTATTTATGTAGCCTATCATGGCAAGCAAAAAAAAACCCAGTGTACGCAAATGGCAGCGGCTACAGCAGCCGCCATTTGCGTTCCCTATTTTTAGCCATTTTAGGCGAAAAAATGGGGAACGCAAATAGCGAAAAAAAGAGGAACACAAATAGCATAGTGGACGCCATTTGCATTCCTTTTTTTCCTGCCATTTTAGCCTACGTAAATATTTACATACGTTATTACAGTGAAAAAAAGGGAACAGAAATAGTGCCCACTAAGCTATTTGCGTTTCCCTTTTTTTTCACCATTATAGCCTACATAAATATTGACGTAGGCTAAAATGGCTAAAAATAGGGAACATAAATGGCGGCTGCCGGAGCCGCCGCCATTTGCGTATGCTGTTATTTTTGGCTTCCCGTGATAGGCTAGGTAAATACTTGCATAGCCTATCATGGCAGCTTCGCTGGATGCAAATGGCAGCTGCTATGGCAGCCACCATTTGCATCCGCAGCAGCCCGTCTGTGGCCGGAACTCTGGCTGCGGAAGGCCCTGGCCGGCGGCTCCACGGAGCTGGCCAGGGAGGCTTCCGGGAGGAGGGATGGAATTCCCCCCACCACAAATCCATGCTGCGAAAATGTAAGTGACTTTCGTACATCCCTAGGAAGGATGCAAATGGCGGCCGCTACGACGGCCACCATTTGTGGCCGCAGCAGCCTGGCCGCGGCCAGAATTCCAGCTGCGGACAGCCCTGGCCGGCTGTTCCGCGGAGCTGCCATGGAGCGGAGCCAGCCAGGGAGGATTCCGGGGGGAGGGACGGAGGACCTCCCCCCACTGCGAATCACACCTGCAAAAAGATAAGTGACTTTCGTACATCCCTACCTGGCAGCGGCTGGAATTCGGCTGCAGGCAGCCCCAGCTGGTGGCTCTGCAGATTCGCCGCAGAGCGGAGCTGGCCAGGGAGGATTCTGGGGGGAGGGATGGAGTTCCTCCCCCCATCTTGGATGCCCCGGATCGGAACAGTAAGTACATTTCGTACATCCCTACTTCTTCCTGGTAGCCAACTACCTCACTTCCTTTGGCAGGGGCTCCCAGAGAAGGACCCCTGAAGATGATCTTTGGGTCCAGGCAGGTACATCAGCATGTTGGTAGCACTTTACTCCAAAGCTCTGAATGACCTCCTCCAGTGGTGTCATGTAAATGTCAAATAACATGGGGGACAAGACAGAAGAACCCAGTAGGCCAACAGTCCCCAGTACCATGTTCTGGACACATGGCCTGACAGGACCAGAACCATGGCAAAACAGCACCCCCAACATCCATCTCTGCCAGGTGGTCCAGAAGGTTATCATAGTCAATGATACTGAAAATCACCGAGAGGTCCATGTATCTAAATGTGCACATTTTAAAACATATTTTATCCTAAAATATGCATTTTTAAATGCTTTTGGTTTGTTTTATAAGCAGAGAACTTCATTGAATATCTCTGAGAACTACAAAACCTTCGATAATTACATTCGGATCTATACATTAGACCATGAGGTGCATGTCAGCATCAGTAAATGAATAAGTAAATACCCCCTACCCCCAAAAAAGGATTTCTGGAATTCAAATAGATGGGCAGGTTTTCCTCAGAAATCTATTTGCTTGAAGCTGAGAAATTAGTTTCGTTCATGAAATCCTCTTCCAGATTTTGTGCATTCTGAGTCACAGGTCTGTCAGCAGGAGATATCCATGTGTTTACACTTCCCATGTTGTGTGCTAGATTTCCACATGTGCAACAGAGATGGGAATACATTATGGGCATGAGAGCGTGGTCTAAGGACACAGGATGTACCAACTATGCTGAAGTCAAGCAGGTTTGGTTCTGATCTGTGCTTGAATGTGAGACTGCCTTGGAAATTATACATGCAGCCTTGAATTCCATAGCTAAAGATATCAGGCCATTAGGCAGAGTAAGTTGACTGCAACCCCCACCACCACCTCTGAGTCCTCTAGGTTTGCCTGTTTTGCTCCCTGTAAGCTAACCTGTTGCCCTCAGATGAGGTGGAAAATGTTGTTCCATCACCAGTGTTGAAGGATGATCCAGCTGCCAGCCCTGTTAGATTATGTATCTGGTGTGGGAGAGCCCCATCTTGTTCCTTACCTCAGACAGCAAACAGTCTTGGTCAAGCCTCAGGTGGGAAATGAATTAAATTAGGGGTATTGAACCTCTTTCAGCCTATGGCCCAAATCCCATTTCAGAGCAGCTCTCGGAAGCTACATTCCAGTGGTGAGTGGGGCCAAAGGCAAAAGGGGTGGCCCAAACTGTCAAAAATACCAGTGCTAAGCTCACACCCCCTTTTAGAATGGGGAGAAAACTGCACAAAACCTGGGAAATCACCAGATGATCAATGGTCAGGGCAAAGGCAAAGGCAAAGGGAAAGAGGAATCCTGGAGGGCTGGATTGGGACTCCAGGATGGCAGGATTTGGTCCCCAAGCCTGAAGTTCCCCACCCCTGAATTAGATAATATTAGACCTGTGTGCAAATGGTCTCTCAAAATTCTCCAGCCTATTTGCAGACAGATAAATTGGGGGGACAATTTCACCTAATCCTAGCAGAGAAGAAATTCTCTGACAGTTTCTCACAGATAGGTAGTGATGTTGGAGAAATCCACCACGGACTCCAGTGAGGCCAGATTCTTTGGAATCCAGCCCTCCGGAGTTCGTGACAGAACGGCCTCCTCCCCCCGCCACCCCCCGAAATTCCCCCCCCCGGGATGGACCTACCTGGCGGTGTATGCAGCGGTGGCGGCAGATGTGGCAGTGGCAGCAGCAGCTCCGGCTTGTCCTCCGGCCGCTGTCGGGCTGCTGCGGCCGCAAATGGTGGCCATCGTAGCAGCTGCCATTTGTGTGCCTGCATTAGGCCATGATAGGCTACGTAAGTATTTACGTAGCCTATCATGACAAACAGCAGGGGTGCAAATGGCGGCCGCTACACCATTTGCATCCCTGCCTTTTGCTGTGATAGGCTACGTAAATACTTATGTAGCCTATCATGGCTTGGCAGGGACGCAAATGGCAGCCAGCATAGCGGCTGCCATTTGTGGGTGCAACAGCCTGGCAGCGGCCGGAAGTCCGGCTACGGCCTGTCCCAGCTGGTGGCTCCGCAGAGTTGCCACAGAGTGGAGCCGGCCAGGGAGGATTCCAGGGGGGGGAGATGGAGCGCCTCCCCTCCCCGCCGCGGATGACCCCAGTGGAACCAGGTAAGTGTTTTGTACACCCATACAGATAGGGCTCACTATTGGCAGGGGTCGTAGCACAGGTTCTTTCTTATTTCCTAAGAGTTTTTGGTTTATTGCACTGCTACAGAAAGTGGCAACAGCATTGACTATGTTGAGGCTTCCACTTTTTTGAGGCAGAACTTTGAATTTCTTTTGGTGGTGTTTGTGGGCTTACCTAATCACTGCAAGGTGGCTGAGGGTACTGTGTGTTTTCTCTCTCTACTGCACATCTTTCCATTGCTCTGCAGCCTCCCATGCCACCTGCACTTCTGGAACTGAACAAGCCCCATGGGAGGAACTGCCTCATGATGTCTTCCTCATGATGGCTTTAACTGAAGTGCAGAAAGCAGAGGAGGCTACAGGCTGCCACAGAGGTTACAGTACAATGACAGACAGGACACTCATGCATACTCCTCAGCCACCTCAGGTCAGCCCAAGAACCCCAAACCCAGCCCATAAGAATTTCTCTGAAATTTCTCCTCCTTTGAATTTCTTTTTGAAAGCAATTTCATTTCTCGCAAATTGAATGAGAATGGTTGAAAAAAATGTGGGAGAAATTTTCAGCACAGCACTACATAATATACAAAAAATGAAAATATTGTGAGTCAATTGGCCAGTAACCTTCCTTCCCTTTTCATTTAAGAGGGCCATATTCTGAAAATACACCATTATTTCAGAGCAATTAAATCACCACTGGACCATGTCATTGTTGAACAGTTCATTTGCTGCTTAGCTTTTTTTCTTTGCTCTTTATCCTGATAACATTAGGCAAAGTTCATTTCTCTGTTCAGAAGGAAAAGAAGAATCGGCAATTGGAAGATGACATTTTTTTCTCTAACTGCTGCCTTTGCTACATCCATTCCAGCGCATCGTTGTGCATATGAAACATCCCATATGGTTGAAGAAAGCTGGAGGGGTTGCTACTAACCATATTTGAAAAAGCAGATGTTACTAATCTTCAAAATATTACACAAATGATGTCATCCTTGATTGACAATGGTCAGGGTTCATCAATTCCTTTCAGGGATTTCTCTCTCTCCCTCTCTCTCCTCTCTCTTCCTCTCTCTCTCTCTCTCTCCCCTCTCTCTTTCTCTCCTATAATACTTACGTGAAAGCATTTTTTTTCTCCTGAAACAGAGCTTGGCTCCAGAAAGACAGACCATTATTAGCATGGAATTTGCTCGCAAAAAAAATGACATATCCTGCAGAGGGACACAAACATCTGTTCTGTGCAAAATATCTGAAAGGGCTTCTTCATAAATGGGGAAAAGAGAACAAATTATCTATTGTTTTTATCCAGCAGTGTCTACCATATATAGGATTCAATCTCTTTATCCAACTTGTTCAGGTACTGACTGAGCCATAAAAGAAGTAAATTGCCATCATGGAACTCAAGGTGGTATCCGTGGGGTTCCAAACCAAATGGTTTCCCATTCAGGTATTAACCACACTCAGATCTGCTTAGCTTCAGTAAGCCCTCAGGCTATGCTCTGCTTCACCAAATCATACTCAAGGTGGCCTACGAATAAAAATAGATACCACAACAAATTTAAAAGCATCCTAACAATAAAGCAAATAAATGCATGTAAAAATTAACAGCATCATCACTAAAAACAAACACCATATCAACAGACAGCAAACTAAAAAACATGTCATACGCTTTGACTAAAAATGCCTGCCAGAATAATAAAACAGTATTAAGAGCTCATTTAAAAGCAGACATGGAGGGGGTCAGATGACTTTCCTTCCAGTGTAGGTTGGTGGCTCCTATGTCAATGGAACAGGGAATCTGCTCTGGATTTCAGTCAGAACCAGTCAGAACTCTAAAGGAGCTATCCAAGGTATGAAGGACCATTGGATAGCTCCTTTAGAGTTCTGACTGCTTCTGGCTGAAACCTGGAGCAGATTCACCACCTCACTGACATCAGAGCCACCAGCCTGCACTGCTTCCTTCTCCGCTTTCTTGTTCTTTACTTCCACAAGGCTTTCTTTTCTGCCTTTTCATTGACTTCAAGGCTAGATCTAAACAAGTGTTTTTTATCTGTATTGCACTGATAATTGTTGGGGCACATTACACATTCTGTGTACTGCTTTTCCAGCATTATTTCCCACTTTTTATTCTGTATTATGCCAAATACTACAACAGACGCCATTGTGTGTAGGGATGTACGAATCCCTTACCTTGCTCCTCTGAGGGGCATCTGCGGTGGGGGGGAGGTGCTCCGTCCCTCCCTCCGGAATCCTGCCTGGCCGGCTCCACTCTGTGGCCAAGCCGCAGAGCCGCCAGCCAGCTCCAGCTGCCCACAGCCAGACATCCGGCCGCTGGGCAGCCCTGCAGGGACACAAATGGCGGCTGTCATAGCTGCCGCCATTTGCATCCCTGTATTGAGCCATGATAGCCTATGTAAATATTTACGTAGCCTATCACAACAGGGGGAAAAAACCCAGCATACGCAAACGGCGGCAGCTACTGCCATTTGTGTACGCTGGGTTTTTCTTCCCCCTGCCATGATAGGCTACGTAAGTATTTACATAGCCTATCACGGCGGGGAGGAAAAAACTCCAGCATATGCAAATGCTGGTAGCCACTGCCATTTGCATATGCTGGGGTTCCCCCCCCCCCCGCTGTGATAGGCTACGTAAATATTTACGTAGCCTATCACGGCGGGGGAGGGAAGCGAATGGCGGCCGCAGGATGGCTGCCATTCGCAAAGCAGCGCGGACAGGAGCAGGTAAGTGCTCCATTTTGTGCATCTTTCATGGGGTGGGGGCAGTGGGGACTTCGTCCCGCATGCCTTTCATGGGACAGGGGGTTGGGGGCTTCGTCCCGCGATGGATTTTGGGGGGCCGAATGCATTGGCATTCGGCCTCACTGAGATCCGTCGCAGAATTCTCTGACATCCCTAATTGTGTGTGCTACGAGATATAAATGTGCAAGAGGGATATAGCATTACCACGATGGGATCATATTGATATGACATGAGGTGTAGATCTGGACTGGATCTCTTTCTCCTTCTATTCTCTTTAGGGATGCTATGGCTTGCACTCCATTTCTGGGCCCTATTCAAAGTATAGCTGTGTGCAAATGGTCTCTCAACATTCTCCACCCTATTTGAAGGAGAGAAATTGGGGGGACCATTTCACCAAATTTCTCCAAGTGAAGGGGAAATTCTCCAACAGTTTCTTGGGGTTGGGCTCACCATTAGCAGTGGTTGTTGCATGATTTCTTTCTTTTTTCCTAAGGTTTTTTGTTTTTGCTTTTTGTTCTGCCACTGCTGAGGTTGCTGTGTGTGTGTTTTTTCCTTTCTTTTACACATCTCTCTACCACCCTGCAGCCTCCCTGGCTGCCCACACTTCCTGATTGGAAAAACACCCATGGGAGGAGTTACCTAATGATATCTTTTGCTGGGCTTCAGTTGCAGTGCAGATAGCCAGGGAGGCTGCAGGAGAGACGATAGTACAACGAAAGACAAGACACTCACACACACTCCTCAGCCACCTCATCAGTAAGGTAAGCACAAGAATCCTGAATCCCAGCCATGAGAATTTCTCCAAAATGTTCTTCTCCTTTGAATATTTTTGAAAGAATTTCTTTTCTCTCAAATTGAATGAGAATGGTAGAAAAAAATGTGGATGAAACTTTCAGCACAGCACTAATTCAAAGTACTGGTTTTGACCTATAAAGCCCTAAAACAACTAGGGGTCAGGTTACTTAAAGGATCACTTCCTTCCACGGAAACATTTAGATCATCCTGTTCTCTCAGCAAGGATGTATCAGAAATAAATTTCAGTTCATTTTTGATCAGGATATACCCAGTTCCACCATCTGAACCAAACACACTCGGTCCAATCTGTGGTTGTATTCCATAGATTTATTATTATTGACTGCCCTCTACCCCCAGAGAGATTCAGCTATTGGGCAGTATAGAAATGTAGTGAATAAATAAATGAATGAATAAATAAGTTAGTTTATTTCTATACTGCCCAATAGCCAAAGCTCTCTGGGCAGTTCACATGAATTCACAAAACCACAAAAGATACAAGATAATAAATTACAAGCATAGAATTTCAATATGCAAAATGTACACAGCTATATATAGTTTTAATAAAATACTAGACCTGCTAAAGACAGCTGACAGGAATGCCCCATAATACACCATTAAAATGCCTGAGAGCAGGGGGTAGAGATGGGTGAACTTACCCCGTCCATGCCACACACCCACTGCTCACTGGATCTCTGCTGGCCGCTCGACCCTGTTCTGCCAGGTGATCTGTGGGCAACCAGCGAGTGGTATGTAGCATCCTGCTTCTCCACATTGTGCACAAATATGCCTTAATCAATGGGAGAAGAATGTGTACATTTCAAAGATGTGTACAGTTGATATGTATATTTGGAAACATTCACCAAATACACAAAATTCATGTGAAAAGGAAATAAAAACAAAGCTCACAATCTGATACGGACTCAAATTCGTATGAACTTTGAGATAAAATTGGGAGCACTTTGGTGTAGGGATGTCAGAGATTTTCGCCATGAATCTCAGGGAGGCTGAATGCCAGTGCATTCAGCCCCCCGAAATTGGTGGCGAAACGGTCTGCCCCCCGCCCCCCCGGGACGGGACTTACCTTGGGCGAATCCTCCTGGCGGCGGTGGTTCGGCGGCGGTTCGGCGGCAGTTCGGTGGCGGTTCGGCAGCGGCGGTCTTCCGACCGGCTGCCGCCGCTGCCATTTCCAGTTAAAAACAACAACAACAACAAAACGTGATAGGCTACGTAAAGATTTACGTAGCCTATCACGGCTAGATTTTTAAAAAATACCGTGATAGGCTATGTAAATGTTTACGTAGCCTATCACAGCTGAGTGAAAAAACAAAACAAAATGATAGGCTACCTGACGATTGATGTAGCCTATCATGGCTGACTTTGCAGATCTAGCCGTGATAGGCTACGTGAATCGACACGTAGCCTATAAGGGGGCGTTTGTTTTTTTTTTTAAAAAACTTTCGCGTTCGCGGCTGGGCGAGGCGGGAAGCCTCCTCCCCGGCCTGAATTTCGGCCGGGGCGAGGCGGGAAGCCTCCCCCCCGGCCTGAATTTCAGCCGGGGCGAGGCGGGAAGCCTCCCCCCCAGCCTGAACTTCGTGGGGGGAGCAGTGAAGCACCTCCCCCCCACCGCGAACGTCCTTCGACGGCAGGTAAGGGACTTTCGTCCATCCCTAATCACGGCTGACTGCAGGGATGCAAATAGCGGCGTCTACGGCCACCACCATTTGCGCCCTGGCTGGCCAGGATTTGCGGCGGGAGGGACGGGGCACCTCCCCCCGGCCAGAATTTCGGGGGGAGGGATGGAGCGCCTCCCCCCCACTGTGAATCAATTTCTTCATAAGGTAAGTGACTTTCATACATCCCTACTTTGGTGTGCTTGAGTTTTGCCAATTCACACATCCTTATTTCTTGGTGCCCCTGCCAAGTGAGATGTAGAGAATGGCTACTGGAGCAATGGTCTTTTTGGTGGTGGCACCATGATGGTGGAATGCTCTCTCCAGAGAGGCTCACCTGGTGCCCACTTTGTGGAGTTTTGTTTTCAATGATAGGTGAAGACTTAAAAAAAACCAACCCCCCCCCCACCCAGCTTCCCTGTCCTCTGTAATCCTCTGGACCAGCACAGCTGCAAGGAGGAGTTGTAAGCATCCACTTTCATTTTCAACCAACTGTAGTCTGTTGTTTCATCTAAACTGGGAATTGCATTCAGTTTTAACTATGGTTTATCTGAAAAAGCAGCCAAAAATAATGGTTTCATCTGGCTTCTTCAAAAAAATCATGGCTTAAGCTAGCCACAACTGGTTCCAGTTCAGATAAAATGACAAGCTGCAGTTAGGCTAAAAAGGAAATGAATGGTACTAATGCCCTCTTTGCAGCCATGCTGGAGGAGGAAAAAGGAGGAGAGAACATCAGCCCAATGCTCATTCACATTGCATTGAACTGTAGTTTAGCACAGAGGTAGTCAACCTGATGCCCTCCAGATGTTTAGGACTACACCTCCCATAATCCCTGACAATTAGCCATGCTGGCTGGGGCTTATGGGAGTTGTACTCCAAAACATCTAGTAGAGCAAACAAAGTTGCCTACCTCTGGTTTAGTATATCTGGATCAGGCCAGTATATAAACAGCCTGGTGATGCCAGGTAAAAAACCAGATGAATGAATGAGATCCTCAAAGTATGGACCTTTAAGAAATGACATTCCAAAATTAATAGAAAAAGATGATACTGTGAGAAGGCATTGGGAAAATATTAGAAGATCTGTTTTCTTATTTAATTCAAGCTAGTGGCAATTCATTCATTAAGAGTTGATTTCAGAAAACCTAGAAATGACAGAGGTCAATACAAAATGTGTGTCAGTCATTTTGTATGTACCCTGTGCTTTTGGAGTAGCTATTTTTGACTGGTCCTTAGCAGTATATTTGGGAATGAGGAAATTTGCCTGGTCCCTGGGACCATGACATTTCCCTGCAGGTAGCCCTAGGGAAGATCAGTGTGTAAGAAACCTAAAGCATGGCTATCAAATCAAACTTGTTTATACTTGAAGCAGGAATGAAAACAGTAATCATAGTATTTGCCATTAAAACTCAGCTAGAATATCAAGCTGATGGTGATTTTTTTTTTTTAAAGTAGATTAATCCTACTTGCTGTTTGTTTGTTTGTTTGTTTGTTTCATTTAAGAACTAAAATGGAATACTGTGATCAGATCTGTGCATCAGGCCCAGCTGCTGCCACAAGAAACAGTAGCTCTTTTGGCTATTCTCCATGACATAGGAACATAAGAAGAGCCCTGCTGGATCAGACCAAAGGTCCATCTAGTCCTGCATTCTGTTCTGGCAGCGGCCAACCAGATGCCTGCAGGAAACCCACAAACAGGAGATGAGTGCAAGAGCACCCTCCTGCCCATGTTCTCCAGCAACAAGTGTCCATAGGCATTCTGCCTCTGATACTGGAGGTGGCACATAGCCATCAGGACTGGTCGCCATTGCTAGCCTTCTCCTCCAGGAATTTGTCTAACTCCATTTTAAAGCCTTCCAAATTAGTGGTCACCACTACATCTTGTGACAGCAAATGTCATGGCTTAACTATTCACTGTGTGAAGATGTTCTTTTTATCTTTCCTGAAGTTCAGCTTCATGGGATGATCCTGGGGTCGAGTGTTATGAGAGAGGGAGAAAAATGTCTCCCTGTCCACTTTCTACACACAGTGCATCATTTTATACACTTCCGTCATGTCTCCCCTCACTCGCCTCTTTTCTAAGCCAAACAGTCCCAGATCTCACAGAGCAGTTGCTCCAGCCCCTTGGTCATTTTGGCTGCCCTTTCAGATTCCAGTCATAAGGCAGAGGACAGCAGGACCATGTTCACTGGCACCACCCCTGCCACTGCATCTCTGGCCCACTGGACCCCTCACTCATGGAGAGAGAAGCCTTCACAAAAGGGGTTCTAATTCACTCAGGGAGCCTTCTACACACACAGGGCAGCCTCTCTGCAGACTTTCCCCTCCAATATATGAAAGGCAGCAGAGATAGGCAACAGGGATGTGGCAGAGGGGGCGGGGCCAGAAAGCATGGCTCCATTCTCCCCCTCCACATAAGTAGAATTATGGGGCAGGTAGGATGCCTGGACAGGGCGAATGTGAACAAAGGATGGGCAAATCTCTCAGTTTCACTTCCTCCCACAAGTGGATGCTTAAAATCTCAAGTTCTTTCTCTCCTGACCATGAAGAGCTTTGCAAATGTCGGTACATTCTTATAAAAAGTGCACTGAAGTGAAATTCTCACCCATGTGCACCAGCCGATTTCACTAGGTACATCTATTTCCAGCGTGAAGAGGACCGTGATGTACCTGCCTGCCGCATAGCTGCTAAAGATAAGGAACCTGTCAGAAAAATTAGAGGTGGCAACTGGCAACCCTACTTTAGCACTACTAACAGGACTGAATATACATAAATTCAGACCTAGGCATTTAAGAGCAACACATGCAAAGCCCTGGGCCTGGATGGACGAATCTGGCCATTTTGGTTTCCTCTTGTGGTTGTTTTTGTTTTTATAATCCTGAGTTATTTTTGTCCTAAATATAGAGTACTTAGTAAATTTTGGTAAAGTCTTATCAAAAGCAATGTGTGACACAATCCTCACTCAGCCCTACTACTGACACTCCGAAGCTTAAATTGAACCACAGTCTTAAGATGACAGCCCTTGGGCATAGCTTTTTATTTGTTAACCATGAACAACTGTGAAGGAGAACTCATGGTTTGCAGTTCAGTTGTCAACTCTGGGTTGTTAAAACCATGGGTTGTCATTACATGTGAGCTCAGAACCATGGCTGTACATGGGTTGTGTTGTGAGGCCGCAGAGCTGGCAGGGAAGAGTAGTAACCCCCCCCCCCAAAAAACAGCCACTCTACATGCCAGTACTACAGCATCACAAAGGCAATTGGGATGTAGTGGTAGGATGTACAGACTATCTAAAATCCGATCCGTCTGTGTTTCAAGGATTGCCAAGTGCCTTTCATTCTGTTGTCTGCGCACAGACAGATGCGAATATTTTTTTATCATGCGGAAAAAATGTGCAAATAATTACATAAATATTTACGTAAATATTTACATATTTACCTCAGTATGTAAAATTTAGTGTATTGTCCCCCATTCAACGTTTCCTCAGTAGAAACTTACATATTTTCCTACGGATTTATATGCATAAATTTTGGGAAAGTAAAAAAAGTCCACGGACTCCATGCAGCCTGAGTAAGGGGGGGGTAGGGACGGCGGAGAATTTCTCCATGAATCTCGGTGGAGATTCGGCCCCCCGAAATTGGTGGTGAAATTCTCCGCCACCACCCCGCCACCACCCCGGGATGGGACTTACCTCTGTCGAATGTCCCTCTCAGCAGTGGGTCCTGGCGGCATTTCAGCAGCGTTTTGGCAGGGGCGGCGGCTGGTCTTCCAACCGGCTGCCACCGCCGCCATTTCCCCGTAAAGTTAAAAAAAAAAACAGCACGTGATAGGCTACGTAACGATTTACGTAGCCTATCACGGCTTGATTTTCAAAGTCAGCCATGACAGGCTACGTAAATTGTTATGTAGCCTATCACGGGTGACTTTGGAAAAAAAAAAGCACGTACGCAAATGGCAGCGCCCATGGGCGCCACCATTTGAGTTCCTTATTTGGGCACGGGTAGTCTACGTAAAGATTTACATAGACTACGGCGAAAATAAGGGAAACGCTATTTGTGTTGCCCTTATTTTCGCCGTAGTCTACGTAAATCTTTATGTAGACTACCTGTGCCTAAATAAGGAATGCAAATGGAGGCACCCATGGGCGCTGCCATTTGCGTACGCGCTTTTTTTTTCCAAAGTCACCCGTGATAGGCTACGTAACGATTTACGTAGCCTATCATGGCTGACTTTGAAAATCTAGCCGTGATAGGCTACGTAAATCATTACGTAGCCTATCACGTGTTTTTTGTTTTTTTTTCCATTACTTTTTTATTTCGCGGCCAGGGAGACGGGGCGCTCCCCCCAGGCCAGAATTTCGGTGGTGAGGGATGGGGCGCCTCCCCCCCAGCCTGAATTTCGGCCAGGAGGGGCAGGGCGCCTCCTCCCCCACCAAGAATTTTGGGGGAAGAACAGAAGTGCCTCCCCCCCACCGCGAAGCAAGCTGCGGGACCAGGTAAGGGACTTTCGTCCATCCCTAGCAGTGGGAAGTGAGCAAAGGAGGAGGGGGGAAAAATTACCCAAGGATTGAGAAAACAAAAAACAGTACATTCCATCATCTGCCAGACAAACCCTGGGTAGGGCGATAAACTATGAATTAAACATGGGTTAAATAAACCATTGATTAGTGTTATGTGCAAACCAGGTGATTGTATTGTATTGTATTACATTTGTGATAAAATTATGAGTTATGATTTTAATTGTGTTTATATGTTGTACTGTTTTATATGGGTTGTTAGCCACCCTGAGTTCCTTGTGATAGAAATCTAGATAGATAGATAGATAGATAGATAGATAGATAGATAGATAGATAATTTTAATGATCTGATAAGGCATCCCCCTATGTTTCTAGGCATACCCCATTAATGCCAGTAATTTGTCTCTAGTCTAGTGCTCTATCACCCAACAAACCTATGAGATAGATCTCTGAAAGATACATTCCTGTTTTCTTTCAAGAAGCTGTTTCCTGTCTGATGCCAGGCATGGATGGGTGGATACCTTTCTGTGCTGTCACTGCCTTCAGCCTCTCGGGTACTGTGAGAATGGATCATTGCACCCAATGTGTCATTCCCCTTTAGAATTTGTCTGTGCACTATTTACAGTGAAAGGACATGTTTGTTTTGCTTTTGTCCATATTTACACGTGTGTCAAAACAGGCGCTGTTATGGTGGAACACATGCTGATACAGAATGGTCCTCAGATGGTCTTTTTCTTCTTTTTTTTAAAAAAAATGCAATTGGACACCACCAAGATTGTCTATGTCATCTTATAAACCAGCAACAGCTCCACAGAAAAAAAGTAGTCCACTCCATATCATTTTTATGAACACCAACAAAGGTTCACCATCAAGGAATGTCTCGTTTGTTATTAGCTTAATGCTCTTGCTTGGAAGACATCTGAAGTCCTGAACTTCAGTTGAGTTTCTTATTAAAGGAGAATTAGACAGATTCATAGAGCATAGGCCAGCCTTCCCCAAGCTGGTGCCCTCAAGATGTGTTGGACTGAAACTCCCATCATTCTCAGCCGGCATGGCCAAAGGACACCGGGTTGGGTCAGGCTGTCATATCTCTAAAAATTGTTATTAGCCATGATGGTTATAGGAATCCTCCACAGCCAGGGGCAGTATATCATTCAGTGCCAGTTGCTCAGTAAGAAGTACTGCTCATGCCCTGTACTGGACCTCCAGGAGGCATCTGATTGGCCACTGTGAGAAGCAGGATACTGGACTAGTTGGGCCTTTGGTTTGATCCAGCAGGGCTCTTCTTCTGCTGTTCATTGCTAACATGTGCAGTGAATATTTGTTTCATTATTCCATTCATTTTTGTAATTTAAAAACTTCATCCTCTTTGTTATCCATTCGTTAACACCACTTCTTTTGTTGTTATCTGTATACTAACACGGCATGGATTTCATTACTCGCATTGATTTTTGTCTTTTTGAAATTCTGTTGTTGTTTTTTGCCACCTTCTGTGATAGTAGTGGCAGCAGCAAAAGTCTGATCAGCAGCAGCCTCATAGCATACACAATTTCATTTTTTCAGAATACTCTAAATATTTTAATTCATTTTTACTGTGAAGTTTCAACCAGAGAAAGAAAGAGAGAATTATATACATGCATATATGAGTATATATTCATATCAATTAATAAATATAAAAAATGTGTGTATACACACACATATGTATGTGTGTGTGTGTGTGTATTGTTGTTGTTGTTGTTCAGTCGTTAAGTCGTGTCCGACTCTTCGTGACCCCATGGACCATAGCATGCCAGGCCTTCCTGTCTTCCGCTCTCTCCCGCGGAGTGTGCTCAAGACGTTCATATATATATACATATATATATATTTATATATATATATACACATACATACATATGTGTATATACATGTGTGTGTATATATACACACACACACACACACACACATATATATATACGTGTGTATATGTGTGTATTTCATATATACACATATATTTATTTTTATTTATTGCATTTATATCCCACCTTTTTTCCTCTTTGAGGAACCCAAGGTGGTGCACATAATCCTTCTCCTCTCCATTTTAGCCTCACAACAACAACCCTGGCAGGTAGATTGGGTTGAGAGTTTGTGACTGGCCCAAAGTCACCCAGTGAGCTTCCATGGCTGAGTGAGGACTAGAACCCAGATCTCCTGGCTCCCAGTCCAACCCTCTCACCACTCCGCCACACTGGCTCTCACTATATTACGTTCTAGTAATTATACATAAGGTTAAAAAAAAAAAGCAGACCAGATATCCAAATAAGTAACCATTCAAAGGTGGCATCTATACACCACCTGTTCAAATACTGAAGGCGTTTTAAAGGCCCTCAATCCATTGTATTATGGGAGGTGAGCGTTTATCTTTCCAAAGTTGTAATATCAGTCTTTTAGCTGTCAAAAGAGCACAAAAATCCATTTGCACTGACCATTTGTTAATTTCAAAGGAGAAGGTAGATAAGTTACAAGAGCAGGTACTTCTATAAAGATTAAAGACTGTTCCAGTACAAAATATATACATATAATAATAACCTCTTACCAAAAAGGAACAAGTACTGGACATGGCCAAAACTTAGGGATATCAGAGAATTCCGCCAAGGACTCCAGTGAGGCCAGATTCTTAAGAATCCACCCCTCCAGAATCCATGGCAGAATGGCCTCCCCTCGCCACCCCACAGAATCCCCCCGGGATGGAGCCTAACTGGCGGCGGCTCCGGCGGCTCCAGCGGCAGATGCGGCGGTGGATGCGGCGACGGAAGCTCCAGCTGGTCTCCCAGCCACTGCCTGGCTGCTTCGGCCACAAATGGCAGCTGTTGTAGCAGCTCCATTTGCTTGGCTGCCAAGGCATGGTAGGCTATGAAAATACTTATGTATGCTATCACGGCAAAGAGTAGGGGAGCAAATGGCGGCCGCTATGCCATTTGCGCCCCTGCTCTTTGCCATAATAGGCTACGTAAGTATTTATGTAGCCTACCATGGTTTGGCAGCCACGCAAATGGCGGCCGGCATAGCAGCTGCCATTTGCAGCCACAGCAGCCCAGCCACGGCTGGAATTCCAGCTGCAGCTGGCTGCGGCTGGCCCCAGCCGGCAGCTCTGCGGAGTTGCTGCAAAGCGGAGCTGGCCAGGGAGGATTCAGGGGGGAGGGACGGAGCACCTCCCCCCACCACAGATGCCCTGGAATGGAGCCAGGTAAGTGTTTCGTACATCCCTACCACAACTTATGTTAAAAAGAAGCATTAGCTGTTTTGCACTGCTAGCAGATAACCAGAGTAGACAAACCCTTATTAAAGAGATGTTGCAGTCTTCAATAAGACACAAAACAAATATTTTTGCTGAGTAAGATACATCCTAAGATCCATAGATGTGAAAAGTATAGATGCTAAAGTGGCAGTCCATTGATTAGGCAAAATGGGACAATCTGGTTCCCTATTCCATTCCTGCTTAGAACCCTGTATATAGTACTTATTCACCAATAACAAGTATTTATAGACATAGATCATGGGTCACTTTGCCTGACCATCCTCTAGAAGTACTTCCAATAATGACAGAGAGTCTGATGCTGTCAAAGTGGCAGGGACAAAGCAGCCGCCTCCTAGCGTCCAGAATTTTATTTTCTCAGAATACCCCAAATGTGACATTTCAGGGTGTTTGGGAAGGAGGCAGGGAGGTGCCCCGCTGAAAGCTACTATTTTGTGTGGCAGACATCAGTTGCTCTCGGAATGGCTCAGAATGATGCATTCTGGGAAAATAAAATGGTTCCCCATTTGTTACCCTTGGCATTCATTTCAGAATGAATGAACACTGAACCAAATAGGTCCCAAACCACAGGAGGATACTGCTTACCATCCTACTACCATTTTTATGCATTCTGAACCTGTTCCTCTATGAACAGTTCTACACTTTACTAGGGATGTATGAATCCCACTCACCAATCCATTCCAGGGCATCAGTGGTGACGGGGAGGAGCTCCCCCCTCCCCCCCAGAATCCACGGAATTCCGGCCGTGGCTGGGCTGCTGTGGCCACAAATGGTGGCCGCTATGCCAGCCGCCATTTGTGTAGCTGTCAAGCTGTGATAGGCTACGTAAGTACTTACGTAGCCTATTACGGCAAAGATCAGGGGTGCAAATGGCATAGCGGCCGCCATTTGCACCCCTGCTCTTTGCCGTGATAGGCTATGTAAGTATTTACGTAGCCTATGACGGCAAAAGGAAGCCACGCAAATGGCGGCCGCTACAACAGCCGCCATTTGCGGCTGCAGCAACCTGGCAGCAGCCAGGAGACCAACCGGAGCCTCTGCTGCTGCATCCGCTGCCGCCGCTGCATCCGCTGCCAGGTAAGCTCTGTCGCAGGGGGATTCCGCAGGGTGGCAGGGGGGGAGGTCGTTCTGCCATGGATTCCGGCCTCACTGGAGTCCGTGGTGGAATTCTCTGACATCCCTACACTTTACTTGGCAATTGTACTTGCTTCAGTTCCATCGGTGTTGCAGAAGTGTTGCCTACAGCACCCATGTAATACAGGAACTTTTCTTTTTCTGTTGAGGGCCACACAGAAGTCAGCAATGAGCATGGCAGAGCCAAATGGGGGTGGGGCCACCTTACTTCTTTAAGAACATGAGAACATAAGAAAAGACCTGCTGGATCAGACCAGGGTTTCCATCTAGTCCAGCATTCTGTTCACACAGTAGCCAACCAGCTGCCCACGGGAAACTCACAAGTAGGATATGAGTGCAATGGCACTCTCCCACCCATGTTCCCTAGCAACTGGAGTACATAGGCATACTGCCTCTGTACTGGGGGTAGAACTTAGCCATCAGGACTAGTAACCATTGATAGCCTTCTCCTCCTGAAATTGCTGGCCACCACTACATGTTGTGGAAGTGAATTCCATATGCGCTGTGTGAAGTCCTTCCTCTCCCATCAATCATCTTCATGACTCCATACTCTTGTCTTATGAGAGAGGGAGAAAAATGTCTCCCTATCCACTTCCTCCACACAATGCATAATTTTGTACACCTCTAGCTAGAGACCTCTATCATGTGTCCCCTCACTTGCCTTTTTTCCAAGCTAAATTCTTTCTGCCACCTTCTTCTCTCTCCCTCTTCTCCCTCTGACTGTCCACCTAGCGAACTGCTGATGGAAGGGTAGATCATTCTTGCCAGAGGTCTTCACTGATTGCTTGCAGAGGACTTTTGAAATTAGGCTGTAGGCTGCATGCAGTTGTATGGATGCAGGCTGCCCAACCCTGACATAATATGTGAATGACTGCTGCATGCCTTTAAACACCCATCTACACACCTAGGGATGTACGAAAGTTCTGCCACGGATCTTGGGGAGGCTGAATGCCAGTGCATTCGGCCCCCCGAAATCGGTGGTGGAACGGCCCCCAGCCTCCCCCCAGGACAGGACTTACCTTAGGTGGATCTTCCTGGCGGCGGCGGCGGCGGCCGGTCTTCTGACCGGCTACTGCCGCCGCCATTTCCAGGTAAACAAAAACAAAAAATTGATAGGCTACGTAAAGATTTACATAGCCTATCATGGCTAGATTTTTTAAAAAACACCGTGATAGGCTACGTAAATGTTTATGTAGCCTATCACGGCTGATTAAAAAAAAAACGCGCATACGCAAATGGCGGCGCCCATGGGCGCCGCCATTTGCGTTCCTTATTTTGGCACGTCTTAGTCTACGTAAACATTTACGTAGACTAAGACGGCGAAAATAAGGGGAATGCAAATAGCGTAGCGTCTACACCATTTGCATTCCCCTTATTTTCGCTGTCTTAGTTTACGTAAATGTTTACGTAGACTAAGACGTGCCAAAATAAGGAATGCAAATGGCGGTGCCCATGGGTGCCACCATTTGCGTACGCGTGTTGTTGTTGTTGTTGTTTTTAATCAGCCATGATAGGCTACGTAAACATTTACATAACCTATCACTGCTGACTGCAGGGACGCAAACGGCGGCGGCTATGGCCGCTGCTATTTGCATCCCTGCTAGCCAGCGGCCGGATGTCCGGCTGCTGGCGGAGCCGGCCGGCGGCGCTGCAGAATCCCTGCGGAGCAGAGCCGGCTGGCCAGGATTCCGGGGGGGGGGGAGGAATGGAGCACCTCCCTCCCCGGCCAGGATTCCGGGGGGAGGGACGGAATGCCTCCCCCCCAGCATCAGCATAATCTGCGGAAAGGTAAGTACCTTTCGTACATCCCTGTACACACCCCAGTGTGCCCATAGGAAATGCAATAGCCACAAAAAGTATGGAGCCTTTTGAAATCAGTCTTTCACCTAGGATCTATCTTTAACCCCAGCTGGTTACATAGGGGCCACTTTTATTTTATTTTATTTTATTTTATTTATTTATTGCATTTATATCCCACCTTTATTCCTCTTGCAAGGAACCCAAGGCGGCTTACATTCTCCTCCTCCTTTTCTCCATTTTATCCTCACAACAACAACCCTGTGAGGTAGGTCAGGCTGAGAGTCTGCAACTGGCCCAAAGTCACCCAGTGAGCTTCCATGGCCGAGTGGGGACTAGAACACAGATCTCCCAGCTCCTAGCCACTACACCACACTGGCTCTCTTTTATTTTATTTTATTTTAAATGATAAAAAGTGGGTTTTATAAATGGTAAGAATTCTTACATTGTGCCAAGCATGTGTGAAGGTTTAAGAAGTATTTCCAGATGTAAACCCAGGATTTAAAGCAGATCTCTGTGAATGGACCTGAGGGGTGTGTGTGTTAAGAAATGCATCTTGCTTCTATCTAATGTTTCTTCCCAACTCTATGTATAAATATCAGAATCCAGGGAGCATGATCTAAAAATCTTTTTCCAGGTAGTGCAAGTTATTAAAACTCCATATCTAAAGACATAAAGAAAAAGCAACCCCACTGTGGATTCTTTAATTGTGTTTTTCAGCAAACTGATTTAAAGTTCCCTGGGGCACATATAGTGTAGGATTGTGACATATCACACCAGGTTAAGTCAAACTCAAAATGTTATGTGATATGACAAGATGTAAAGCACATGATTAACGCATCCACTGGGAAACTCGCCTTTATGAAAACTGTGTAGCAAAGAAGCTCTGAACTCTCTGCAAAAAAGCATGGATATTTCGTTTAAAGGAAAGAGAGGGAGGGAAAGGGAAGGGAAGGGAAGGGAAGGGAAGGGAAGGGAAGGGAAGGGAAGGGAAGGGAAGGGAAGGGAAGGAAAGGAAAGGAAAGGAAAGGAAAGGAAAGGAAAGGAAAGGAAAGGAAAGGAAAGGAAAGGAAAGGAAAGGAAAGGAAAGGCTGGGCTAGTTCATGGTCCCCAACATAGCTGCAGGGAATCCGAATGCCAGAACTGTTCCTACAACTGTGGCTGTCAATTGCAAGAAGGAAATCTGGTATACTGCTGCGTGCACCACTTTACTGACAGACGGTGTGGTACAGAATTTTTTTTTTAAAAAAAACCCTCAAATCAAATGGGATTTATTTATTTATTTATCTATCATATCCCACCTTTTCTCCCGCTTTTTTTCGGTCCCCTTCTCTATTTTATTCTCACAACAACCTTGTGCGGTAGGTTGAGACACAGTAACTGTCCAAGGTCATCATGCCACTGTATTCCAATTGTTGTGGAACATAATAAGAAGAGCCATGCTGAATCAGACCAAGGCTCCATCTAGTCTCTTCAAACAGTGGCCAACCAGCTGCCCACATGAAATCCACAAGCAGGATAATGATGCAGCAGGCAGCACCATCCGTCCATATTCCCCAGCGACTGGTATACATAGGCATACTGCCTCTGATACTGGAAGTAGTATATAGCCATCAGGACTAGTAGCCATTGATAGCTTTCTCCTCCAGGACTTTGTCCAATCCCCTTTTAATGCCATCCAAATTGGTGCCATCACTACCTCTTCTGGAAGTGAATTCCATAGTTTGACTATGCACGGTGTAAAGAAGTCCTTCCTTTAATCCATCCTGAATCTCCTACCAATCATCTTCAAGGGATGACCCCACTAGGTTCTAGTATCATAAGAGAGGGAGAAAAATGTCTCCCTATCCATATAGGTGGGAGGGCACTGCTCAGTGGAGCAGGTAGGCCTAGACCTTGAGGCCAAAGTCCAGGGTCCTGCAGACAGGGGTGGGGGCGGAATGACCAGTGACAGAGTGGCAGATGGGGAGGGCATCAGAGCAGCAGAAGCAAATTCCATTTTATTCCCATAGTCATGATGATGTTCTGATTTAAATGAGTCTAAAATGCAAAACTGCACAAGCCGAGAGTATTTGTTTTTGTTTTTGTTTGATTTTTAAATCAGGGTTGGTGAACTGTCTTCAGTTGTCTATGCTCTGGTAATCGCCAAGTTAGATTACGGCAATGTACTCTATGTGGGGCTGCCTTTGAAGATGGTTCAGAAGCTGCAGCTCATGCAAAATGTGGCAGCCAGATTGAGAATGGGGACCAGAAGGTCTGAACATACAAGATCAACTCTAGCCTGCATTGGCTGCCTGCGTGTTTCCGAGCCCAATTCAAGGTGCTGATTTTGACCTATAAAGCCCTACATGGCTTGGGACCACAGTACCTGAGGGACTGCCTCTCCTGACATGAACCTACCCATACACTATGCTCAACATCTAAGGTCCTCTTCTGGCTGCCTACTCCACAGGAAGCTCAGAAGACTGCAACAAGGGAGAGGCCTCTCCAATTATGAAATGATCTCCCTGGTGAGGCCCGCCTGGTGCCAGCATTGTTATCTTTTCAGCATCAGGTTAAGGCCTTCCTCTTCTCCCAGGCATTAGGCAGCATATGATAAGTTTTAATTGATCCTGGATTGTCTTATGGTTATGGTTGTTTGCTTTAGATTGCTTGTTCGAAGTTGTTTTAGATATATGTTCTCTTGTGTATATTGTCTGTGTGTGTGTGTGATTTTTTTAATGCAAATGACTTTTAATCTCTATATACTGTATTTTTTAATGTTTTTATCTTTGTAAATCACCCAGAGACCTTTGGCTATGGGGTGGTATAGAAATGTAATAAATGATGATGATGATGATGATGATGATGATGATGATGATGATGACAGAATCATAGAATAGTAGGGTTGGAAGGGGCCTACAACAAGACCATCGAGTCCAATCCCTGCTCAAAGCAGGAATCCAAGTCAAAGCATCCCTGACAGATGGTTGTCTAGCCTCGTCTTGAATGCCTCCAGTGTGGGACAGCCCACTACCTCCCTGGGTAATTGGTTCCATTCTCGTATTGCTCTAACAGTCAGGATGTTTTTCCTGATGTTCAGCTGGCATCTGGCTTCCTGTAACTTGAGCCCGTTATTCCCTCTGCTCTTCCCCAGTAGCATATTGGACACCTTCCGACCTAAGAGGCTCATCTTCCGGCGTCATATCTTTTAGCCTTGTGATACGTTCCATGGGGTTTTCTTGGCAAGAATACTGGAGTGGGTTTCCATTTCCTTCTCCAGTGGACCACATTTTGTCAGAACTCTCCGCCATGACCTGTCCGTCTTGGGTGGCCCTGTACGGCATAGCTTATGGCTTCACTGAGTTATGCAAGCCCCTTCGCCACAACAAGGCAGTGATCCATGAAGGGGAGGTCATTTTTACTCAACCTTATATAGTGTGGCCATGTGCCCTCCTTTACAGAGGACAGTCATCTCTTTGGAAGTGTCCTCTTTGAAGGGCTGTCCACTCCAAGTCTGATTTAAAGACAGAGAAACATAAAAAGGGAGTCCTTGAAAAAAAAGAGTCCTTGATTTTGCCCATCAACAGTTAGCACCCAGGACAGCCGACTGACCAGGCATATAGGCCGCCTGGTCATCGTCATTCCCATTATGGTGGTGATATCTATTGTATTTTTATTTAAATTATAGTAATCATTTCTAAATTCTCTAGCATATGCAAATTTTATGCAAACCCATGTTTCTTTTTGTCCTCTGTTTTGGTGAAGCGTAAGTGGCCACCCTAGCCTTATGGCCTCTGTACCCCTGAAGTGCTATTTTTCCCCTCTGTAGGGAGCTAGTTGCTAATACATTCATGAAAATTAGTTCAAGAATTTGCCATCTCCCCCTTTTGCTCATTCTCAATATCCTGTATAACTCCAAAGCTTGTGTAGCCATGCATTGTCCCATAGCAGCAGATGCTTGGCCAAGAAAAGGTATTACTTTTACCTCAGAGGATAAAAATGTGGAATCTAGGAAGAATTCAGGCTGCTTGCTTCCATTCAGGAGCCTTGCTAGTTTGTTCTGCAATGACGCACCAGCCACAGCAGTACCTTGTATTATGAGCTTAGAGACTGGGCCAGCAGAGGACTCAGGTTCCTAGCCCTGAGCAAAAAAGAAGGGTGCTTCCAAGAGGTCACAGCACAGTGTCTCTTCAGAAGTAGAGGGAAGGGGGTGGGAATTTTTTTATCCCCTGGTGACTGTGCTTTTAATGGCTTCAGAATCTGGATGAAAAACACTCATTTTTCAACAGGAAGTTAATTCTTTGTGGAAAAGTAAGTTGTGTACTGACAGAAAGAAGCACCGGATCATTTACTGAGCTGGGAGTGGATGCTGCTCAGTAGACCCTTCTCAACGTTAAAGGTTTAAGGTTTAAAGTATGTGATATATTGCTGTTGTCTGTTATTTTGTCTGCTCTATTGTAGTTGCTGCCTTCTTTTTTTATGATGATGGTGTGTTTTGCTGTTTTGCTGTTTTACTCACATTAACTACATGCCCTGCCTTAGTATCCACAAAGATGAAGGATTGTTTAAAAAGGTTTTAATGAATGAATAAAACTATTTCCACACCTCAGTTTTACATTTCTATGCAAATAACTACCATTGCTTCCAGTGGAACATCCAAGTAAATGGTGCATTAATATCACAGTCATATGTGTAGCATTTATCTATGCGCAAAACCTTTCTTAATCCTGAAACCCCGTGAGTCTTAGGGCTCCTATGGCTTATGCATACCCTCCTGTGCTTCACACTAGTCTTGTAACTATTAACTATGATTTAATGGGCCTGTGTTCTGGCTATTTATGTCCAAGACATAGACACACCCTCCCCTCACCCTTTTAAAACTTGTTTGATTTATATGGATTTGATTTAACTCATAAATATTATGAGGTATAAAACAGTAAACACAACAGCTCTTTATTTGCCCACCCATTTAACCATAAGTGTATCCATCAGTAGGCCTTTGAGCCTTGCTGTGGACTGACTCTGTCTTTTTCCTGGCCAGCTCCACAGGATGGCAAGGTTCAGTTACTGCTGACTGGGCCCAAGCATGGAAAAGGATGCACTGCCATTCTCCTTTTGCATGGAGCACCGGTCCACAGTAAGTTAGAGAAAGCCTGAGAGAATGTTGGGGGTGCATTTTCTGCCTCTTCCAGGTTAAAGCGGCACTTTGTAAGTGCCTTGTCTGAGGGATCCTCAAATCCCAAACCCCACATTGGTAGAACGAGTGCTGAGAAACACCTATGCCTGCATATGCCTCTCTTGGCATTGGGCCTGGGGGAAAGGGCTTGTCTAATATCTGTCTGCTGTAGTTCAGGCATAACATGCTCTTGTCTGAAGTTGTCTCTGTTCATTGCCGAAAAATGGGCAGGGAAAATGCCACCCCCTCGGATGATCTGAATGGATCTGCTGAGGAGATGGGGCATGAGGCGCAGAAGGGTGTGTGTGAATGTGTATGTGTGTGAAATGGGGTGAGAGTGTGAGGACGGATGGGTGTGTGTATGTGAACGGGGTAAGTGTCTGTTTGCATGAAAGGCGGGGCATGCCAGCATTGGCTCCACCCACAATGGGCAGGGCTTCTGCTGCTGCTGGCATGCATGCCCCAATTTACCAACCTGGGGCCAATTTAGTCCTTGGGGTGAAAATGGTTTCCCACCTCTGTCATGGAGGATGACAAGGCTTAGAGGACTTCCCAGTTCAGAATGGGTGCTTTTAAAATCAAATTGAATGGGGACATGTGGCAGATGTCCTAGATAATAATACAATTTAATAATTAAAAACAAATATACCCCTAATGGTGGTGTGTGTTTGTCCTTCAGCACTGAAACACTGTCCTTGCTATCACTAAAATGTTAAACAGTGCCTTTCTGGCTGGCTGCCCTGCTCTTAATACTTCTGACTTTACAAGTAGTGTGTCTTGCATTGATCTAATTGAATTATTTTTATTTTTATTCTTACAGGGCCACCAATGTACATGGTACTTTACCAAACAAAGAAAAAAGATAGTTCCATTTCTTTTAGCTTACCACCTCAAATAATGGGTGTGATGGACAAGGCAAGGTTTAAAGGGAGCTACTTTTAGATGAATGTTAGTAGATATAGTTACATACTTTTACATTTGGGGATTAAAAAATGGGACATTAACAGCACGATCCTATACATGTGTACTGAGAAGTAATTCCCTTTCAATGGGGCTTACTCCCAGGAAAGTGGGTATCGTATAGGGTTGCAGCCTAAAATGGCTGACCTTCTGTATTTTGCTTCAAAATTTACCCTTGAGGTTCAACATATGATAGATTATGTTGTATTGCCCTTTATAATGTTACTTAGGGATTCTAAAATATCAATAGCTCTTGAGTAATAATATTTGAAAAACAATATTTTAAGAATTAAATTTATTTAGACTTTACTGTAGCAATTCTCTTTCACTCACAGATAAATGACCTTTAAAAAACGCACACACATAAAATGGTTATATTCATGGCTCTGGGGCAATTGCTAATGAATTTCTACCAAACTTTGTTGGCTGCAAGAATACAGAATTAACACTAGATGAACCTGGGGATGAGTGATTTTTATTGCATCATAAATGGCAATAAGTAATTAATATCCCCAATAAATCCTAAGCACACACACATGCATACAATAGAAAATCCCACACAAATAAAAGAAGCCTCTAAAAGGCATAGGCAAAATTCAGAAGGCATCTACATCCCCCCCCCCCATAGTAGGTCTAAAAGAGGAAGATGCAGAAAGGTAATAAGAATTATGAACAGAAAAGAATTATCCATTTATTTATTTATTTATTTATTGCAGTTATATACCACTCCACATCTAAACAGATTGCGGAGTGGTGAACAATAAAAGATAAAAAGATAAAAAGATAACAGAAGTAAAACACGGTATTAAAGCTATTATTTTTTTTAAAAAAACAGCGTAACAATAAAACTGTGGCTAGTCAGCCAAGGAAGGCTTCCTGGAATAAAACTGTTATCAGGAGGCACCGGAAACAACACAGTATTGGCTCCTGCCTGACCTCCAGTGGCAGGGAATTACATAGAACGGGGGCCACCACACTGAAGGCTCTCCTCCGGGTGGACTCCAATTGGGCAATAGGTCCGTGTGGAACCACCAGGAGCATGCCTTCTGATGACGTCAGTGTCTGGGCAGGTTGATAGGAGAGAAGGTGCTCTGTGAGGTATCCTGGTCCCAAGTTGTTTAGCGCTTTACAGACTAGTACCAAAACCTTAAAACTGACCTGGTGCAGCTCCCTCAGCAAAGGATTTGCATGCTGAAAACAGCCAGGCTGCTGTATTCTGCACTAGCCTCTGCTTCTGGATAGGGGTGGACGAAGGTCCCTTACCTGTCCTTGAAGGACATTCGCGGTGGGGGGGAGGCGCTTCGCTGCTCCCCCCGCGAATTTCAGGCCGGGGGGGGAGGCTTCCATCCCCGCCCCAGCCGAAATTCAGGCCGGGGGGGAGGCTTCCCGCCTCGCCCAGCCGCAAACGCGAAAGTTTTTTTTAAAAAAAAAAACGCCCCCTGATAGGCTACGTGACGATTAACGTAGCCTATCACGGCTAGATCTGCAAAGTCAGCCATGATAGGCTACGTCAATCGTCACGTAGCCTATCGCGGGTGACTTTAAAAAAAAAAAAGCACGTACGCTAATGGCGGCCCCCATAGGGAGCCGCCATTCGCGTTCCTTATTTAGTTGCTGTAGTCTACGTAAATGTTTACATAGACTATGGCGAAAATAAGGGCAACGCAAATAGCGTTGCCCTTATTTTCGCCGTAGTCTATGTAAATCTTTACGTAGACTACAGCGACCAAATAAGGAACGGGAATGGCGGCTCCCTATGGGGGCCGCCATTATCCATACACACTTTTTTTTTTTTAAAGTCACCCATGATAGGCTACGTGACGATTGACGTAGCCTATCACGGCTGACTTTGCAAATCTAGCCATGATAGGCTACGTGAATCGTCACGTAGCCTATCAGGGGGCGTTTTTTTTTTCTTTTATTGCAATGGCGTCGGCGGCAGCCGGTCGAAAGACCGGCTGCCGCTCCCGCCCCGCTCGAACACCTGCCGAACCGCCGGCTGGACCCGCCGCCGGGAGGGACATTCGGCGAAGGTAAGTCCCGTCCCGGGGGGGGTGCGGGGTGCGGGGGGGGGTTCGGAGGATTTCTCCCCGAAACTTGTTCAGGGGGCCGAACACGTTGGCGCTCGGCCCCCCGAAGTTTCGGGGAGAAATTCTCCGCCAACCCTACTTCTGGAGCAGTCTTAAGGGGAGCCCCATATGGAGGGCAGTGCAGTAATCCAGTGTTGAGGTAGCCCGTGTACCACTCTGGCCAAGCTAACCCTGTCCAGGTGAGGCTGTAGCTGGCGAACCAGCCAAATCGTAAACGTAACTAACTAAATAAGCAAATACATAAAGGATACAACAATCCCCAAATAAGCAACCACATGTGCAAATGTAATGTGTAGATTGGATTACCACAAATATGGGCCAGAATCCAAAGAACCTCATTGTTAAGTGATTTCATGACTATATGTGAAAGAGACTGTTCTGGGTGGTGTTGTTTTTGCTGATTTATCTTCCCATCTCCATCACATGCTTTCTGGTGACTCTCCCATCCTTTAGAAGCACATTTTTGCAGAGTGCAAGAGGCAGTGGTGGGAAGGCAGACCAGGAATGCCTCTGAACATTCAGATCCCGACAACAATCAACAGTGATGCTCATGATTATGACAGCCTGGGAATGTGGTCATGCAATCAAAGGAACCACTATTAACTGGCACTAACAGGACTGATGAATCCATACCTTAAAGTTGTCTCTGTGAGCATCCTCCCACAGATAGTTTGACTGCTGTCATGGCCAAATGAGCAAAGAGTCACTCTGAAGTACAGATGGAGTTCCATGTCAGCAGGGCCTGCCCATTCATTTCCAAACTACTTAAAGATATTTATAAATATGGACAGCAGCAGTTTATGAATCTATTGAATAAATAAATATCAGGGACAATACCAGATGTACAGCAGGGATGGATAAGCAGGGATCTGATTTAGGGATGTTCAAATCACCAAAATTGAGCTTGTCAAGGTTCTCAAAGCTTGTTCCAACTCACATCCATATCAGATTGCAAATTTTGGTGTGTGTGTGTGTGTATTTTACTTATTGCACGGAAATGTGTCCATATTTTCTTGTACATTTTTCCAAATGCATACACCGCTGTGTGCATTTTTTTTTAGATGGATGCATTTTTCTCCTATTGATCAAAGTGTGCTTGTGTACATTTCCCAAATGTATGCATTTTTTGTTGCACAAATCTCATTGCAAGCTCAGAAACATGCTGGCTTTGACCACAGTACATTTAGGTCCACATTCACTTCCTAGAGGAGTGAATTGGCTAAGGGCTTCATCACACAGAGCTTTTATCCTGCGATTAAGATTGCTCCATCATGGAAGTTTGCGGGCTCTTTACATGACACTGTGACCCTGCCATGACCCTCCTGCACTAAATGCCATTTGTTCTGTTTTTAAATAGATCATAGATAATGAGCTATGAAATTACCCCGCTGTGTTCCACTTCAGTTTCCTCCATGAAAAGACTTAAAGCAGCAAGAAGAGGAGCGAGATCAAAGAAAGATAATGAAAGACTCAGATATGGGGAGGCGGGCGGTGGAAGGAAGTGCATCATGTAAAGGGACTCAGTGGTGATCCTCCATTTAAAATGGAAACAGGAAGCCCTGTTTTACATCCAGGATATTAGGCTGGTGTAGAAATGCCCTAAATTCTGGTCAAAACTGAACTGAAATGAATGTCTCACACATCTCTAGTTTGAGTCCACAGATAAACTATACAGGGTGGTCTTCACTATTGTGTGAAGCTCTGAATCCAATTTGTAGAACTCTGGAACTCTGGATTGTTAACTCAAATCCATGAACTATGTCCCCCCAATCAGTCTTTCTGAGCTAGTTACATCCCCACATCATGGACACTCCCACATGTATCTTCAGACACAGAAGATTTGTGGCAGCTTAGTTTTTAGAAATCAAAACCTATCCGTCTTATACAGCTGCAGCACAGACATTTCTGTCCACTTTGGGCAACCTAGAAATGATGTGATCAGCGCTATGGGAAACTTTGATTCCCCCAAACAGTGGATTGAGTATCTTTTGACAGCTGGTTGAGCTGGATGTAGCTGGATGGTATGGAGCAGAATAAAAGTCAAACCCATAATGTCAGCTGAAATATACAGGAACTGGGCATACTTCTGTAAATTCAGGACTATTGGGTTTCCCACTTATTAAGGCACCATCAGTATTTTTGGCCTCTGCTCGTGTCTTTAAATTGCACTGTTTATACGAGCCTGACACTTACTGAATTGGTGAGAAATTATGGGAAGTTTCAAGCAAAGGGGCTTTCTGTAAAGGGTTTGGAACACACAAATGACAGCATAACTGAGAAGAGCTTTTTTGCTGGCAGCTCTGCAAAATGACACCATTAGAGTGTGATTTAAAAGGCACCATAAAATATTAACATCTTCTGTTTCAGACTTATAGCTAATTTTGCCCTCGTAGGAATGCATCCCGTTGGATGTGCAGATTTCTAAAATATTGCATTATTAGATTTTTTTTTCTCCAGTCTTATTAGTGTGTTTGCATGCAAATTGCTATCGGAGTTAATGGCTCCTAATAAGACAGAGGAAATTATTACATTATCAATTTTTAATCATACATGCAATTTACAAAACTTAATCTATGTCTCCATTTTAAAGTCTGTAATAAGAGATGGTTTATTTTTGATTTTACACCACAATCACATTGCTGTTGTTGTTGGCATCATTCCTTTTCACTGCAAACTAATATATCTCACTTACTTTATCGTAGTGTTTAGTTTGGGGATGTAGTTGAGGTTGTGTTTACATCCACTGGAGGCATGTTCGACTCTGTGATTTACCAAGCCCAACAGAGCCAAGCAGCCATCTATGGCAGCCCACCAGAGACTTGATAAACCTCTTTGTGGGTTGATCTGTCATGTGTTGATACAGACTTTATAAGCAGGCTCATGGTAACCAACCAATAACAAAAAAAGGAGCTATTATAGTTTTCTTCACACAGAGCTTTTATCTTTCTATTGGGATGGCTCTCTCATGGAGGTTTGCTGGCTCTTTCGATGACGCCGTGAACCTCCAGGGTGTCTCCTGCACTAAATGCCCTTTGTTCTATTTTTAAATAGATCACAGATAATGAGCTATCAAATTACCCCATTGTGTTCCGCTTGAGTTCCCTCCGTGAAAAAAGGAAAAGCGGCAAGAAGAGGAGCAAGATCAATGAAACATATGGTAGACTCAAATATGGGGGAGAAGGAGGGGGAAAGGGGAGGGGGAAAAGGAAGAGCCTGAGAAAAGGAGTCGTTGTGATCTTGCATTTAAAACAGAAGCAGAAAGCCCTGTTTGAAATGCAGGATTTTAGGCTGGTGTCAAGATGCTCTATGTTAGTTCTGTGCCAAAAATTTCTCCCACATCTTTTTCTACCATTTTCAATCAACTTGATAAAAAATAAATGGCTTTCAAAAAGAAATCCAAAGGAGAAGAAATTTCAGAGAAGTTTTTAAGTAAAGTTGTGCTTACTTTACTTAAGATGTGGCTGAGGAGTGTGTGTGTGTGTCCTGTCTTTCATTGTACAATCATCTCTCTGCACCTGCATCAGAGACAAGATGTACCCCCAATCACCCCTCAGAAATTGTATTCATTTGAAAGATTCTGGGGAAGGTGCTGAACCCTAAACTAGAACTGAGCCAAAATTTCTCAGAAGACATTTTTCTTGGAAATGTCCTGAGATGTTTCTTTTATTATCCCACTCGAAATAAAAGGCCATTTTGCAGAATTTCCCCAAATTTTCTTCCTCATTTTTGAAGGGCTTTGCCTTACCTCTCCCCCCACACCACCACCACCACCACCCAATGCCCTGGAACAATGCTAGGTATAGCATATTGTGAAGAATGCAAAATGGGGGCAAGGCTGTTGCCACTTGCAGTGACAGTGCAACCCCCCCCAACCCTTACCAAAAAAAGTAGCTGTGCTACAACCCTTAGCAATGGTGAACCTCACCTGTGAGAAATTGTTGGAGAATTGCTCTTCCCACTGGAGAAATGTGGTGAAATTGTCTCCCCAGTTTCTCTGCCACAGATATGGTGGAGAATTTCAAGAGGTCATTTGTGCATAGGGATGTACGAAAGTCACTTACCTTTTCGAAGGGTGACATTCGCAGTTTGGGGGAGGCGCTCCGTCCCTCCCCCTGAAATTCTGTTCAGCCTGTTCCACTCTGCAGAGATTCTGTGGAGCCGCCATCCGGGGCCGCCCGCAGCTGGACATCTGGCCGCTGGGCAGCCTGCAGGGATGGATGCAAATGGCAGCTGCCGTAGCCACTGCCATTTGCATCCCTGTATTTTGCTGTGATAGGCTATGTAAATATTTACGTAGCCTATCACGGCAAAAAAAAAAAACAGCGAATGCAAATGGCGGCTGATACGGTGGCCGCCATTTGCATTCCCTTTTTTTTTTTGCCATGAAAGCCTACGTAAATATTTATGCAAATGGCGTCCCTGCGTTAGCTGTGGTAGGCTACGTAAGTATTTACGTAGCCTATCATGGCAAAAAAAAGAGAACGCAAATGGCAATGGCAGCCGCCATTTGCGTTCCCTTTTTTTTGGCCATGATAGCCTACGTAAATATTTACGTAGGCTATTATGGCAAAGTATTTACGTAGCCTATCACGGCTATAGTAAGTATTTACGTAGCCTATCACGGCTATAGTGAAGAAGCTAATGGCAGCCGTGGATGCGGCCACCATTCGCAAGTCAGTGCCAATGGCAGCAGGTAGGTGTCCTGTTTTGCGTGCCTTTTGCGGGGTGGGGGGATGGGGGGGCTTTGAGTGCTTAGCTCTTAAAAGTCTTTGGATTCCTATTTGTATGCAACCATGTTTGTGGGGCTGAATTAGGGTCACCACCTCTTTTTTTTCTGACATTCTCCCTGTCTTTAATAGGTATGTGGCAAGAAGATACAACATGCTGGGAATTCCTAGCTTGGGAATTGCTGTCCCCTTTGAATTTGGCTGATGCTGAACAGTGAGGATGTCATTTCAGGGTTTTTTCATAAGAACCTATTTTAAAAATGCAATTTTCTGCGTAAATGGGACAGAAAGACCTTGAGATTCTAAAAGTTCAAATATACGAGTAGGGGTGTTGCAGGTGTCCAATATGGGGGTGGAGTCTGACAGACTCCACATAGAATCATAGAATCATAGAATAGTAGGGTTGGAAGGGGCCTACAAGGCCATTGAGTCCAACCCCTGCTCAATGCAGGAATCCAAGTCAGAGCATCCCTGACAGATGGCTGTCCAGCCTCGTCTTGAATGCCTCCAGTGTGGGAGAGCCCACAGCCTCCCTAGGTAATTGGTTCCATTGTCGTATTGCTCTAACAGTCAAGAAGTTTTTCCTGATATTCAGCCGGAATCTGGCTTCCTGTAACTTGAGCCCATTATTCCGTGTCCTGCACTCTGGGATGATCAAGAAGAGATCCTGGCCTTCTTCTCTGTGACAACCTTTCAAGTACTTGAAGAGTGCTATCATTCTCCCCTCAGTCTTCTCTTCTCAAGGCTAAACATGCCCAGTTCTTTCAGTCTCTCTTCATAGGGCTTTCTTTCCAGTCCTCTGATCATCTCTGTTGCCCTCCTCTGAACCCTCTCCAGTTTGTCTGCATGCTTCTTCAAGTGTGGTGCCCAGAACTGGACACAGTACTCCAGATGAGACCTAACCAGTGCTGAGTAGAGGGGAACTAGTACTTCCTGGGTTTGGAAGCTATGCTTCTATTAATGCAGCCCAAAATGGCATTTGCCTTTTGTGCAGCTACATCACATTGTTGGCTCATATTCAGCTTGTGATCGACAACAATTTCAAGATCTTTCTCGCTTGTCGTGTTGTTGAGCCACATATCCCCCATCTTGTAACTGTGCATTTGGTTTCTTTTTCCTAGGTGCAGAACTTGGCATTTATCCCTATTAAATGTCATTCTGTTGTTTTCTGCCCAGCGCTCCAGTCTATCCAGATCACTTTGAATTTTGTTTCTGTCTTCCAAAGTATTAGCTATCCCACCCAATTTTGTGTCATCTGCAAATCTGATCAGCATTCCCTGCACCTCCTTCTCCAAGTCATTAATACAAATGTTGAAAAGCACTGGGCCCAGGACTGAGCCCTGCGGTACCCCACTCATTACCTCTCCCCAGTTTGAGAAGTTCCCATTGATAAGCACTCTTTAAGTCCAATTCTCTAGCCAACTGTGGATCCACCGGATCGTTGTTTCATCTAGCCCACTTTGAGCTAGGGATGTACGAAAATTCCGCCATGGATCTCGGGGAGTCCGAATGCCAGTGCATTCTGCCCCCCAAAATCAGTGGCGGAACGGCCTACCCCCACCACCCCCCTGGGACGAGACTGACCTTGGGAGGATCTTCCTGGTGGCAGCGGTTCGGCGGTGGCAGCTGCGGCGGCCAGTCTTCCGAACGGCTGCCACCGCTGCCATTTCCAGTTAAAAAAAAAAAATGATAGGCTACATAAATGTTTACGTAGCCTATCATGGCTGACTTAAAAACAACAACAACAACGCGCGTACGCAAATGGCGGCAGCCATGGTCGCCGCCATTTGCATTCCTTATTCTGGCACGTCTTAGTCTACGTAAACATTTACGTAGACTAAGATGGCGAAAATAAGGGGAACGCAAATAGTGTAGCAACAACGTGCATTGTTGTTGTTGTTTTTTAAGTCAGCCGTGATAGGCTATGTAAACATTTACGTAGCCTATCACGGCTGACTGCAGGGATGCAAACGGCGGCGGCTATGGCCGCTGCCATTTACATCCCTGCTAGCCAGCAGCCGGATGTCCGGCTGCTGGTGGAGCCGGCTGGCGGCTCCGCAGAATCCCTGCGGAGCACAGCTGGCCGGCCAGGATTCCGGGGTGGGGTGGAACGGAGCGCCTCCCCCCCCAGTGAGGATTCTGGAGGGAGGGACGGAACACCTCCCCCCCAACCATAAACATAATCCGCAAAAGGTAAGTGCCTTTCGTACATCCCTACTTTGAGCTAGTTTGCTCATCAGGATATCATGGGGAACTTTGTTGAAAGCTTTGCTGAAGTTGACGTATATGATGTCTACAGCATTCCCACGGTCTACAAGGGAGGTTACTTGATCAAAAAATGAGATCAGATTCATCTGGCAGGACTTATTTTTGCCAAATCCATGTTGGCTTCGAGTAATCACTGCATTGTTTTCAAGGTGCTTCCAGATGGATTGCTTTATCATCTGCTCCAGAATTTTCCCAGGGATTGATGTCAGACTGACTGGTCTGTAGTTCCCAGGTTCCTCCTTTTTACCCTTTTTGAAGATAGGGACCACATTAGCTCTCCTCCAGTCATCTGGCACTTCCCCCGTCCTCCATGATTTCTCAAAGAGAATGGACAGCGGTTCTGAGAGTTCTTCTGCCAGTTCCTTTATTACTCTAGGATGCAGACATCATTTGGTCTGCTTGACTGCGGTCTGTGAACTGCTGCTGCCATGCACCCCCACTCACTGAACCATCTAACCTTGCATAAATGGCTGCTGTACAGCTGCCATTTGCGTAAAAGACCTTTAACGCAGAATAACGAGCTGCCGTTGTTGCTCAAAATGGTGACTTGCTAAGGGGACAGGCAGCCCCGTGGTGCTCTCCACGAGCAGGGGTGGCAGTTTGCCGAGCGCCCGATGAACGTGGACGGGGGTGAGTCTGTCCATCCCTATATAGGAGAAAGTGAAACTGACAGATTTGTACACCCTTAGCTAGAACAGTACTCCCTGGAAAAGACCCTGATGCTGGGAAAGACTGAAGGCAAAAGGAGAAGGGGATGGCAGAGGATGAGATGGCTAGATAGCATCACCGATGCAGTGAGTATGAACTTGAGCACACTCCAGGAGAGAGCGGAGGACAGGAAGGCCTGGCGTGCTATGGTACATGGAGTCGTGAAGAGTCGGACATAACTGAACGACTGAACAACAACAACAACAACAACAACAAGCTAGAACAGTTGGCAAACTCTTCAGTCAAGGGGCTCTGAATTCATTGTAAACAGCAACCAAATGTTCTGTGGGTGAATTCTTTGAGCCATGGCATCTGCACCCATCTATATAGGGCTGAGATTGTAAAATGCACACAGTCCATGAGAATGTGTGGATTATAATCGTGACGGATTTTTAAAGTTCAAAGAAGTTGGATGGGAATCCTATGGTGCAAAGGCAAGAGTATGTGTAGGCACTCCAGTCCAGATAAGGTGGCTCATGCAGAGAAGGAGGCTTCTGTATGTGCATCAGCTTACTGGATCAGGAGCTGTGAAAGGACTGGACTCCAAATGCACATGTGAATGTGGATGTGCTGTGTCCGCACAGCTTTACTTCCAATGGGATGTGTAATCAAATGCACATCCCTGCCTACATTCTGGCACAAGTAGGCATGTGCAAATACCACTCTTATACGTGTCTAAAGCTGGATCAGGGCAAGAGTAACTAACATCTCAGCAAGATAGCACTCTGTTCAAAAGTGCATCATGCAGTTGCCAAAGCACTGTAAACAATTTAAAAATATAATGGAAAAATTTGGCATGACTCAAGATGTAGACTTTTACAGCTGGCATGTTATTAATTAAAGATCGAGTAATAGAATAGCTTAACTATGAGGTCTTTTCATTTTATTTCAAATATATTCATAATACAGCAAATGACTATATTGCCCTAAACAGTGTCTGTATTATATTGCCTTAGTCCTATTCTTGAGCATTTTAATTTGTTTATTAATAACACTTAGTACTTTGATAGTGCTTCTGAGTGGTCAGTGAGCCTCATATACTTACTCCAAGTAAACCTTACAACAATCCTGCAAGGAAGGTCAGTATTGTTATGCCCACATTGCATTTAGAAGTCCTGAGGCATAGGCTGTTCCCAATGAGGGTTAACTCTTGGAGCAAAGACAAAGTGAAAAGTAATTTACAACTACATGTGAGCAAACCCATTTGGTAACAGGGCTCTGGGATAGCTTCCCTCCTTACTGAAGGTTATAGGAAGGTGCCACTAGGGGTGTACGGAATTCACCTTTAAGTCCATCAGGGGGGTCCACGGGGGGGAGGCGATCCGTTCCTCCCCCCGGAATCCTGCCCGGCCAGCTCTGCTCTGCAGCAAGTCTGCAGAGCCGCCGGCCAGGTCCATCCACTGCTGCCCTGCCTGTCTTTGGATGCAAATGGCGTCTGTCATAGTAGATGCCATTTGCGTCCCTGCCATTTGCCGTGATAGGCTATGTAAATCTTTATGTAGCCTATCACGGCAAAGATCAGGGATGCAAATTTACGTAAAGATTTGAGTAGCCTATCACAGCTAGCGATGGTGGAGAATTTCTCCATGAATCTTCGGGAGGCTGAGTGCCGATGCATTCGGCCCCCCAAAAGTGTTGGGGAAATTCTCCGCCGGCCCCCCGCCCCCCCCGGGATGGGACTTACCGTCGGCGAATGTCCCTCTCGGCGGCGGGTCCCGGCGGCGTTTCAGCGGCGTTTCGACAGGGGTGGGGACGGCGGCCGGTCTCCCGACCGGCTGCCGCCGCCGCCATTACAAAATAAAAAAGGAAAGTAAAAAAAAAAAAACCACACCCGTGATAGGCTACATGACGAATTACGTAGCCTTTCACGGCTAGATTTCCAAAGTCAGCCATGATAGGCTACGTAAATCGTCCCGTAGCCTATCACGGGTGACTTTGGGGGGGGGGGGGAAGCGCATACGCAAATTTGCATTCCTTATTTGGACAGGGGTAGTCTACGTAAAGATTTATTTATTTTTGCTATTTGCGTTGCCCTTATTTTCGCCATAGTCTACGTAAATCTTTACGTAGACTAGACGTGCCAAAATAAGGAACGCAAATGACGGCGCCCATGGGGTGCCGCCATTTGCGTATGCGCTTTTTTTTCCCAAAGTCACCCGTGATAGGCTACGTGACGATTTACGTAGCCTATCACGGCTGACTTTGGAAATCTAGCCATGATAGGCTACGCAAATCGTTACATAGCCTATCATGGGTGTGTGTTTGGGGTGTTTTTTTTACTTTTTTTTCGCTGCCGCCGGGGAGATGGGGCGCTCCTCCCCGGCCTGAATTTCACCAGCGAGGGATGGGGCGCCTCCCCCCCAGCCTGAATTTCGGCCGGGCGAGGCGGGGTGCCTCCCCCCCTCGCCTGAACTTCGGGGGGAGAACCGAAGCACCTCCCCCCCACCGCAAAGCAAGCTGCGGGACAGGGTAAGTCCCTTTCGTCCATCCCTAATCACGGCAAAAGACAGGGACACAAATGGCATAGCGGGCCCCATTTGCGTCCCTGCTCTTTGCCGTGATAGGCTACGTAAAGATTTACATAACCTATCACAGCAAATGGCAGGGATGCAAATGGCATCTGCTATGCCCGATTCCATTTGCGTCCGAAGACAGGAAGGAGCAGACGGGACAGGCAGCAGCAGCCAGCCAGCAGAAGGTAGAATCCAGCCCCACGCGAATTCCCCTGGGTGGCGGAGGTTAGTCTTTCATTCCGCCGCGGACTCCAGGGGATTCTTAGAATCCGGCCTCATCGGAGTCTGAGGCGGAATTCTCCGCCATCCCGAGGTGCCACCTCTAAATGCATCTGTGAATATTGGCCTGGCAGAACTGAAGCCAATACCAGCAAGATTATTATTGGGAGCATCTCTACACCAGCCTAAAAACCCACATTTAAAATGGGCTTTCTGCTTCCGTTTTAAGTGCAGGATCACAATGGACTCCCTTTACAAGTGCTTCCTTTCCCCTCCTTCCCCCCCTCCTTTCCCCCCTTATCTGAGTCTTCCATATGTTTCATTATACAGCCACTAGATGGTGCTGTGGTCTAGCTCCTCTTATTGTGGGTTTTTTACTCTTTTTACAGAGGGAACTCAAGCATTATAATTTGAGAGCTCATTATCTCCGATTTAAAAAAAAAAAAAAGGAATAAAGGTCATTTAGTGCAGGAAATGCCCTGGAGGTTAACAACATCATCTAAAAGACCTACAAACTGCCATGAGTAACCAATTTCAATAGCAGGATAAAAACTCCATGTGAAGAGGCCCTAGGCCTGCAAGTTTCCATCAGTAGTTAATTAAAGCCCTCCTAGCATATCCCCAAATTGTGTGGGAACCACTTTCATGTGGTGTTGTCCCATGTTCTTCCATTCTCTTAGACCATCAATGATTTGAGGTCTTCCTAGAACAATCTGGAAGAACTTGGACCATTTTTCTGAGTCCATCAGTGGGATCATCAATGGTGGCTTGCAGAGAGGGGAGAGAAAAGGAAATTGTCCCATCCCCCTCCCTCCCTCCCTCCTCCCTCCCTCCCTCCTCCCTCCCTCCTCCCTCTTCATTGGCCCACCAATATTCCAATATGAAATTATGTAATCTGTACATCTTGCACTAATGTGCAGATCAGAACTTAGCTGTCCACCACTAGACTTCTCTAAAGGTTGCAATGCAATTTTTGGCAATTTAAACCTAGCAAAATATTCATTTCAATTTGCATTTTGGGAGGAAATACTCATTTAAATACTATTTTGAGAGGATTTGATTTTTTTAAAAAATGCACAGAATGGAAATTAAACAGAACAGAATTATGGGTGAAAACATGTGCAAGTAACATGGCTCAAAAATAAATTCAGCTATCCCTACTTTAGACCACTCTGTATTCTCTGAAATAGAGAATAAAATAAAATATTACAGATGGATTTTATTTTTAAGAATTAGGGGTAGATTGTTTTCATGAAATTGTAAGTTATCTTCCTTGAATATCTAAAAAAAAAAAAAAGCAAGATTGAGGGTTAGCTATTATGTAAATTTATTTAAATATATTTGCACATTGATATAAATTGCATAGTTATACAATGCAAGAATTGCACAATAGTTTAGGTTAATAATTTAAATTAACCAATGGGTGATTGATTATTCAGAGAAACAGTAAGGGATAAACAGATTAAAAAGTCCTTTGATTGACAGTCCTACATCATCGTCATCATTGTCATCATCGTCATCATCGTCATCATCGTCATCATCATCACCATCGTGTATTTTTCTGTGTCAAGGATAAACTGGGTCATGCATTGGATGAACTGGGTATTCATTTGAATTCTTTATATTTTTGAATTTCAGCATTTTCCAGCAGAGATTTCAAATAATGAACCAGAGTGCATTTAAAAATATTCACTGTTATTAGGCTCTATAACAAGCTGTATGGCTAATTTGATTGGTCCCTGGATTAACAGCTCACAAGGGAAAAGAGTTAAGCAACATGAAATCAGAGCCAGGAAAGTTGCAGAAAAATAATTTAATGAAGAGCCAGTGTGCTAGAAGATGTCACAAGGATAAAAGCCATTTAATGAAGGGATAATCTCTCTCACTTTGTAGTATATGGAGCAGTAAATGGCTGCTGATGCTGAAAAATCAACAAGCCAAGATGGAGTATTTAAAGAACTACCCCTGAAATTCTATATAGATTCGGGCAAACTATTTCAGAAAATAAGGAGTCGTTTTAAACCTACCAATGGCCTGAGTAGCTCTGATCCAGCTAGGAGCCATGTGCATGAGAAAGCAGACCTCTACACACATGTTTCTTGCTTGATATTGAATTGCAAGCATAAAGCCATGTGCATGAGAAAGCAAACCTCTACACACATGTTTCTTGCTTGATATTGAATTGCAAGCATAAACAATGGGGCTTGTTATCCCCCTGCCTGATCTGTTAACTAGTTCCTCATGTGCAGATCGAGAAACTGGCAGATCTGTGATGATCCCTGCCACTTTTGCATGTTTCCATTAAAATTAAAAACAAATGAATTTTCGTTCAACAAATTAAACATAAACCAGTATACAATGAAACATAGTCCACCATTCACTACGACAAGTGCCATAATGAGAATTAATTTCTACCTTCATAGTAAACTAAATAATGCAAAGTATTCACAATGGGATGGAGTTGAAAATATTGAAAAATGGGTTATCTACAACAGGGGCCCCCAACCTTTCTGGACCTGTGGGCACATTTGGGAATGTGAGAAACTGCTGTGGGCACCACCACCAAAAGGCTCCCATGGAGGATGTAACTAGTCACATAATGGCTGCTGTGGGGGTCTGGCTCAACTAAAGTGAGCTAAAGATGTGGGGAGGGGCAGAGAAATAGCAACACTAGAGGCTGGGAGGACAGGGAAAACAGCAAGCAGAAGGGGAGAGGGGAGAGAAAGAGCAAGGCTAAAGGCTGGGAGCAGGTATGTACGGACTGTGTAAAATCCGCTCCGTCTGTGTTTCGTGGATTGGCAGGTGCCTTTTGTTCCATCGTCTGTCCACAGATGGATTAGGGATGGCAGAGAATTCCGCCACGGATTCCAGTGAGGCCGGATTCTTTAGAATTCTTTTCTTTAGAATCCGGTGCCCCAGAATATGTGGCACAGCCTCCTGTGCCCTCCCCCCGTGGAATCCCCCCGGGATGGCACTTACCTGGGGCGGATGCAGCAGCTCTGACGGCTGGTCTCCTGGCCAGCCACAGCTGGGCTTCTGCTGCTGCCATTGCCGTCCTTGCAGCCATGATAGGCTACCCCCCCAAAAAAACTCAGCGTACACAAATGGCAGCGGCTACAGCGGCCGCCATTTGCGTTCCCTATTTTTCTCCGTTCTAGCCTATGTAAATATTTACGTAGGCAATCACGGCCAAAAAAAAGGGGAATGCAAATAGCGTAGTGGGAGCTATTTGTGTTCCTTTTTTTTCGCCGTTCTAGCCTATGTAAATATTTACGTAGGCTAGAACGGCGAAAAATAAAGGAACGCAAATAGCGCCCACTATGCTATTTGCGTTCCCCTTTTTTTCACCGTTTTGTCTTACGTAAATATTTACGTAAGATAAATCGGCGAAAAATAGGGAATGCAAATGGCGGCCACTGTAGCTGCCACCATTTGCATACGCTGGGGTTTTTTTGGGGGGGTAGCCGTGATAGGCTACATACATAGCCTATCATGGCTGCCTGGCTGGACGCAAATGGCAGCCGCTATGGTGGCCGCCATTTGTGTCCGCAGCAGCCCATCCATGGCCGGAAATCCAGCTGCGGATGGCCCTGGCCGGCGGGCTGGCTGGCGAGGATTCTGGGAGCGGAGACGGCCGTTGAGGTTGGGGGGGAGGACCGGATCACCTCCCTCCCCTGTTGAGGATTCTGGGGGGAGGGACGGAGCGCCTCCCCCATCCCCCCCACCGTGAAAGATTCCACAAAAAGGTAAGTGAGTTTCGTACATCCCTAAGATGGATGCAATTTTTTTTTGTCATGCAGAAAAGTACACAAATAATTATGTAAGTATTTAATTTACATAGGTATTTACATAATTTACCTTAGTACATAACATTTAGCATATTGTCCCACTCCATTAACTGTTTCCTCAGCAGAAACGTACATATTTTCCTATGAATTTATATGCATAAATTTCGGGACAGTAAAAAAAAAATCATCCCAAAGTCCACAGACTCCACGTTGCCTGCGTGGGTCTCTCCACAGCAGATTCCACAGGTCAGATTCATAGAAATCTGAGCTCATTTTAGTCCATCTTGAATTTATCAAGCATCTCTAGCTGGGAGGGAGAGAAACAGCAAGGTAAAGGGGAGGGGGGAGAGAAAGAGCAAAGCTAGAGGCTAGAAAGGTAGAGAGAGAAGACTACCCTAACATTTTACAAGGTTTTTCTTTAAAAACAAAATGGGGGGAAGGAGGCAGGGAGTGGAGAGCATTGTGGGCACCACTGGAGGTCCCTGTGGGCACTATGGCACTCATGGATGCCGTGTTGGGGACCCCTGATGTACAAGGTTGTGTCAGATTGGTACCTCTTCTTGCTTTTCTTCCACCCACTGCTATATGCCCCCAAAGGTGCTGTTTACTACAAAAAGCACCTTTGGGGTAAATAGCAGCCAGGGCCGAGGGTGCAGATTTTTTGTGGAAAACCAGTGTTGTACAGGCACCCAATCCATTTCAGGATGGGGGCCCTATGCACATACTCTCCCTTGAAAGTAAAAGTAACCAGTTAAAGCACGCTTTTAAAAAGGTGTGTCACACCTAACATACAGTTGAGCTCTGGCACTCTGTGTTGCGCCTATCCGTTGTCTGGAACGGGGAGTGTAAGAAATGGCTTTGCACTGTGGCTTTTCCTTCAAAATAAAAGTAGTCAGGTTCAGCAACCTCCTTAAAAATGGGGTTAGATTAACAGTGGCTGCCTTTGCAAGTCTGTTATAGAGATTACTGGTCCCAGGCATGGTCTGAAGGCACATGAGGCAGCCACTTTGCTGAAGCTAAGCAGGTTTGGGTCTGGTCAGTGCTTGGAGGGGAGGCCACCTGGGAACCACATGTAGCCACCTTGAGTTCCACAATGGAAGAAAGGCAGGATATAAATGTAAGAAACAAACAAACAAAGAAATAAAACCACAAATACTGAACACTTTGTGTCGCCCCCCCCCCCCCAAGTAATGCTGACATCGGAAACAGCCCAACATCTATCAGCAATTAAATAGGTATTGGTTCACTTTAGTGTTTCCTTTAGATTTAAAACCAACCAACCAAAATAAAAGATTACTATTGTTTCTCCACCATTCTCCTGAATAGGATAGATAGATAGATAGATAGATAGATAGATAGATAGATAGATAGATAGATAGATAGGATATTCTTTTGAAGAGATAATTTTCATAAAGAATTCATGGCAATAAAAAAGTCAAAGATCAGAATCTTCCCAATTCATAAAGTAGAGTGGGAGATGGGATCCCCCACCATTATCTCTCTCTGCTGTTCAATATATATTTACCGTAAGTCTAACCTCAAGGTAGAAAATGAATTGGAAAGAGTAAAGAAGTTAAACCCTCTCTCGGTGCTTCCTTAATGTTTGGCATCCTTTAAGCAAGCACCACTCCATGTGCCAAATTATGTGTGTTTAGTTGATGGTGTGAATAAAGACGATGTGACTTGGAGCTGCGATCAGCAAATTCATTTAAGCAGTGCTTGGACTATTACTAAACTCCTGTGTTAATAGGGGGGAAATGCACTCCTAGAGACTCATTCCACTGAATAAACCAGTTATGCAGAGTAAACGACATTTGGGCTATCGAACTTTTACGTGGGAACATGGGTATAGAAGAGGAGTTTAATTAAAAACAAATAATTCCCTTGCCATTTGTCTGTGTGCTGGTACATGGGTACGGTTTGAGCAGGGGGAGTATTCACTCCGCATTGTACAGGGATCAGAGACTTCCCCCATTTCATTCCTTTATCGTACCTTTGTTTTGCCCTGTGTTTCTCCTGATTTCTGGTTTAACTAGAAGTCCTAAAATGAATTTGGAATTAGGAGTGCACACAGTTTGCTACAATTTTCAAATGCATCCATTCATTTGCCTCTTCTTTCCCTTCTACATTAAACACGTGCATGGATAAAACACTTCAACAACCCCCCCCCCCACACACACACACACGATGTTGATGGCACTGTATTTAATTGGCATGGAGATTCCCCACCCCCTTGAGTTTTACTGATCTGCAGGGGCACGTTTGCGCATCAGTAAAACACCACACAAGAAGAATCTTGGTACAACCACTAAATACAATCAAATGTGTGCTTTTTTGCACAGTTTTATCAATGATCATGTAGGGTTGGCGGAGAATTTCTCCCCGAAACTTCGGGGGGCCGAGCGCCAACGTGTTCGGCCCCCCGAACAAGTTTCGGGGAGAAATCCTCCGAACCCCCCCCCCACACCCCGCACCCCCCCCAGGACAGGACTTACCTTCGCCGAATGTCCCTCCCGGCAGCGGGTCCGGCTGGCGGTTCGGTGGCTGTTCGAGCGGGGCGGGAGCGGCAGCCGGTCTTTCGACCGGCTGCTGCCGCCGCCATTGCAATAAAAGAAAGAAAAAACGCCCCCTGATAGGCTATGTAATGATTAACGTAGCCTATCACGGCTAGATTTGCAAAGTCAGCCGTGATAGGCTACATCAATCGTCACATAGCCTATCACGGGTGACTTAAAAAAAAAAAAAAAGTGTGTACGGATAATGGCGGCCCCCATAGGGAGCCGCCATTCCCGTTCCTTATTTGGTCGCCGTAGTCTACGTAAACATTTATGTAGACTACAGCGACTAAATAAGGAACGCAAATGGCGGCTCCCTATGGGGGCCGCCATTAGCGTACGCGCTTTTTTTTTTTTTAAAGTCACCCGTGATAGGCTACGTGACGATTGACATAGCCTATCACGGCTGACTTTGCAGATCTAGCCGTGATAGGCTACGTGAATCATCACGTAGCCTATCAGGGGGCATTTAAAAAAAAAAAAAAAACTTTCGCGTTCGTGGCCGAGCGAGGTGGGAAGCTTCCTCCCCGGCCTGAATTTCGGCCAGGCCGAGGCGGGAAGCCTCCCCCCCGGCCTGAATTTCGGCCGGGCCGAGGCGGGAAGCCTCCCCCCCGGCCGGAACTTCGCGGGGGGAGCAGCAAAGCGCCTCCCCCCCACCGCGAACATCCTTCGAGGACAGGTAAGGGACTTTCGTCCACCCCTATGATCATGAACCAGTGGTGGGCCCACTTAGAGGGCTCATCCCCCAAACTGGTCAGAGGTCAGAGTCTGTCATACATGGACAGAAGGGTTCCACTCACAGAAGGTGTCTCTCTTTCATGGACCCATCCTTCCCTCCTCCCCAAACAAACACACACAGCTCACCCCTTTCAGCAGGGTCCCCTAACCGTCTTTGTAGGATTTTTAAGGGGTTGCAGGGGCTGCTGTGAGGAGGACAGGTGGGGAAATCTGCTTCCATCAGCCCCGTTGCAATGCATGCACCTAAATCTAGATCCAACCCATTGTGTGTTTGTGTGTGTGCGTGCGTGTCTGTGTATTTATCGTAGGGATGTTGGAGAAATCCGCCATGGACTCCAGTGAGGCCAGATTCTTTGGAATCTGACCCCTGGAGTCTGTGGCAGAATGGATTACGCCCCCACTGCCACCCCCCGAAATCCCACCGGGATGGACCTACCTGGCGGCTGATGTGGCGGTGGCTCCGGCTCGTCTTCCGGCCACTGCCGGGCTGCTGCAGCCGCAAATGGCAGCCATCGTAGCGGCCACCATTTGTGTGCCTGCATTAGGCCATGATAGGCTATGTAAATACTTATGTAGCCCATCACAGCAAAGAGCAGGGGCACAAATGGCGGCCACTACACCATTTACGCCACTACGTAAATACTTATGTAGCCTATCTTGGCAAAAGGCAGGGACGCAAATGGAGTAGTGGCTGCCATTTGCGCCCCTGCCTTTTGCCGTGATAGGCTACAAAAATACTTATGTAGCCTATCACGGCCTAATGCAAAGACACAAATGGTGGCCGCTACGATGGCTGCCATTTGCGGCTGCAGCAGCCCGGCAGTGGCCGGAAGACGAGCCGGAGCCACCGCCGCATCAGCCACCAGGTAGGTCCATCCCGGGAGGATTTCGGGGGGTGGCAGTGGGGGGGTAATCCATTCTGCCATGGACTCCTGGGCTCCAGCAGCCCGGCAGCGGATGGAAGTCCAGCTGCAGCTGGCCCCAGCTGGCAACTCTGCAGCCTTGCCACGGAGCAGAGCCAGCTGGGGAGGATTCTGGGGGGAGGGACAGATCACCTCCCCCCACCACGGATCCCCAGAATGGAACAAGGTAAGGGATTCGTACATCCCTAATTTATCACCACCCTCTGAAACAGGAACAATGGGGGCTGAACCTTTTTGTCCAGTGTGTAGTGTGACAAGAGGCACTTATCAGAGCAGCAGATGCAGCTCCTTCTTTAGGAAAAAAATGCACAGTGGCAACAGTGGTGGGCTTCCTTTCCACTTCAGCTTTCCCCCTTCTATGTGTGAGATCAAAGGCACTGTGCTTGGAGCAAGAGCACAGTCCAGAGGCATGCAGGGACATAGTAGTGGCCAGAACTCTTGCTCAGGCTGCTTTTAAACACCGGGGGCGGGGAGTGGAAGTCCACTACCACCACTCTAGATTTAAAAGGGAGAAGGAGACTCCACTGTTGCTCTGCTAAGGAACTCCATCTCCCCAGTGAACTGGATGAAACGGGTTTCCCTACCCATGAAAACATCTAAAATAGGTGCCCCCATTCACCACCTGCAAATGGTTTGGTTTGGCCCTAGCACAAGCACATTAATGTAAAAGGGAGAAACACATGAAAGAATGGAGAGGACGAAAAGCATGGCACACATTGTGCTCTCTACAGGATTTGGAAACAAAGAGACACATGTACCAACTGAGCAGCATTAATCCATTGGTCCCACTTTGGAAACACGAACAAATGATTTAGAACTCCGGGATCCAGGGAGAAATGTGGTTGAGGTGAACTTAGAAAACATCCCTGGTATTGTGTACCAGCACTTAAGGATGTGCAAAACCCTAATGAGAAATGTGCTTGGCTCATCAAAACTCTCTCGGCTTCCTTTGAAATGTCTCTGTTATTCTGTCTGAAAAGGATCCCCCCTCCCACCTGAAAAAAATGATTTGAATTTCCCTTTAGGTGATTTTTTTTGTTTGCATTATATTGACAATAAAGTGAGGAATTATTTCAGCTTTGGGGGCAAATGCCACTCTATCTCACTGCAGCTCTCCTGCTACTGAGCCCCATGAGTATAACCCTTTTACTAGTATCTCTGCCTTCCTTCCCATCTCTCTCCCACTATCCCATGCCAGCTCTTCTATGGATTCAGCAACATCATTAGGGAACAGTTGCATGATAACTATCATGCCTTGATCATTTGAATGGACAAATTACATTCTGCTTCTGACTACGTTAAGTTCTCTCTTACATATGAACAAGGTCTTGCCAAAGAAACAAGAGCAGAAAACAATATCCAAGAGGCTCATTTGTTGTTCTGAAGAAAGGGACAAAGTATAATTTAATATCCAAAGCCCCTGGCCCCATTCAAATTTGTGAGAATCACCTGTGGAAGCATGCCAGGCTGTTGGTGAGGTTGTGATCTGGCTAGAGCAGATATTAAATTTCTCAGAAGACTTTTTTTCTGAGAACATGTATCTGATTTTCCTTTAAAATGACCATACCGTAAGGCATACTTTAAATGAGTCATTTTTAGTTTTGCTGTTACAAGATAAAGGGAATTTAGTCTATATAGTGTTCTTCTAGATTTGAAGTGGCCCCTCCTAAATATGGTTCCTCACCTTGACTGGGAGTGTGGATGTATCTCCAAGGAGTTGTCCCAAACACCTTGACTGAGCCCCCTCACCCCTGTCAAAAAAGAAGACCATTTTGCAGAATTTTCTCCAAATACTCTCAACCATTTTGCAGAATTTTCTCCAAATACTCTCAACCATTTTTTGTGGCAGCCACCATTCTGCCCCACCCCACCCCAATGCCCTGGGACAACATTGGGTGCGGGGCACTGTAGAGGATGCAAACTTTTGGCCATGCTGTTCATTCAGTTGCTGCGTTGCAATTAGCTATATTGGAGGAATCTGTCCAGGTGGTGAAGTTCACCAGCTTTCAGCAGCTCGGCCCCCCAGATTCTACAACAACAGAATGAGAAGTGTGTTTGTCCCTCAAGAATGTCCCGCTCAGCGGCGGGTCCTGGCGGCATGGCGGCGGCGTGCCGCCACCGCCATTTCCCAGTAAAGTAAAAAACAAAAAAAACAAAAACGTGATAGTCTACATAATGATTTACGTAGCCTATCACGGCTAGATTTTCAAAGTCAGCCGTGATAGGCTATGTAAATCTTTATGTAGCCTATCACTGCTGACTTTGAAAAAAAAAAAGCGCGTACGCAAATGGCGGCGCCCATGGGCGCCGCCATTTGCGTTCCTTATTTGGGCACGGGTAGTCTACATAAAGATTTACGTAGACTACGGCGAAAATAAGGGCAACGCTATTTGCTATTTGCATTGCCCTTATTTTTGCCATAGTCTACGTAAATCTTTATGTAGACTACCCGTGCCCAAATAAGGAACGCAAATGGCGACGCCCATGGGCGCCGCCATTTGCGTACGCACTTTTTTTTTTCTTTCAAAGTCAGCCGTGATAGGCTACATAAAGATTTATGTAGCCTATCACGGCTGACTTTGAAAATCTAGCCATGATAGGCTATGTAAATCATTACGTAGCCTATCAATTTTTTTTATTTTTTTTTACAATTTACTTTTTTATTTCACGGCCGGGGACACGGGGCGCCTCCCCCCCGGCCAGAATTTTGGCCAGGAGGGGCGGGGCGCCTCCCCACCCACCAAGAATTTTGGGGGGAGAACCGGAGCGCCTCCCCCCCCACCGAAAAGAGCTGCGGGACCAGGTAAGGGACTTTCGTCCATCCTTACTAACATGTGAGTTCCTCAAAGAACTGGGAATTGTGGTAATGGGCTGTCAGACTTGAAGTGGGATTGGAAAGGAACACTTTCTCTCTCTCTCCCACCCCAGGAATGTGATACTAAGATTTGGTTAAATACAGCCATCAGGAAAGAAGGACAGTTTCTTACTGAGACTGAATAAGCAGATAAAATGATCACATTCTGAACATGCAACAAAATGGCTGCCACCCACAAGCGGACAAAAGTGGGCGATTGGCTCATGATTAGGGGCAAAACAGATATTAGTTACGGGCACAATCCTATCAGGATAGGCGGCCACCCCAAAGTTGGAGGCGACCGCCTGGACAATGCAGGGCAGGAGCAGTGTGGAGGGGATCATCCCCCCCATGCTTCAGCTGTCTTCCATTTCTGTCTAGACAGCCGATTTCGGCTGTCCAGCTGCGGGAAGTCGGAGCGTGGTGGTGGTGGACGCTGGACAATGCATAGGAAGTGTCGGAACGGCCCTCCCCACTCCGCCCCGCCCCCAGGAACACCCCGTTTTTGCCACTATGCTCTCTTCTTCCAAGCACAGAGTGTGGGGCCATTCTGTGCTGCCTATGAGGCAGCGCAGGAAGGGGTGGAAGTTGGCTCTCAGGGACCTGACCTATCCTATGGCTGTTTAGCAGCTGACTAACAGCCATAGGATTGCACCCTAAATGTGTGTCTAGCAGTAGCAGTTACATCTTTTTATTATCAGGTTGGACTCTACAGGAGGTGCAGGGCCCTGATCTGGAATGGGCCAAAATGGTGGGAGATAGAGGTGGGGCTTTCAAGATACAGATCAGGCCCCCTATGCCTACTTTAGAATAAAAATGAAAAGAAAACATAGCTGCTAGACACACTTTTAAAGTAATGCCTGAATTATGAACAAAGTAGGGATGGCGGAGAATTCTGCCACGGATTTCAGTGAGGCCGAATTAGGGATGGCCGTGAATTTCTCCACGAATCTCGGGGAGGCCAAATGCCAATGCATTCAGCCCCCCGAAATTGTTGGTGAAATTCTCCGCCACCCCCCCCGCCACCCCCCCGGGATGGGACTTACCTCATGCGAATGTCCCTCTCAGCGGTGGGTCCTGGCGGCGGTTCGGGGGCGGTTCGGCAGTGGCGGCGACCGGTCTTCCAACTGGCTGCCACCGCCGCCATTACAAAATAAAGTAAAAAAAAAAGAAAAAAACACCCGTGATAGGCTACATAACGATTAACGTAGCCTATCACGGCTGACTTTGGAAATCTAGCCTTGATAGGCTACGTTAATCATTATGTAGCCTATCACGGGTGTTTTTTTTTTTTTCCATTCTTTTTTTATTTCGCGGCCGGGGAGACGGGGCACTTCTCCCCAGCCTGAATTTCGGCTGAGCGAGGCAGGGCGCCTCCCCCCCCCGGCCTGAACTACAGGGGGAGAACCAAAGCGCCTCCCCCCTACCGCGAAGCAAGCTGCGGGACCAGGTAAGTGACTTTCGTACATCACTAGGCCGAATACACTGGCATTTGGCCTGCCGAAATCCATGGCGGAATGGCCTGCCACCCCCCACCCCCCTGCGGATTCCACCCAGGACAAAGCTTACCTGGGGCGGATGTTCCAGACGGCGGCCGCTCCGGCAGTGGCTCCGGCAGCAGCAGTGGCGGCGGCTGGTCTTTCGACTGGCTGCCACGGCCGCCATTTACATCCTGGTTTTTGCCGTCATAGGCTACAAAAGTATTTACGTAGCCTATCATGGCAAGCCAAGCAAAAAAAAACGGCGTACGCAAATGGCGGCTACGGCAGCCGCCATTTGCATTCCCTATTTTTTGCCGTTTTAGCCTACATAAATATTTACGTAGGCTATTATGGCGAAAAAAAAGGGGAATGCAAATATCGTAGTGGGCGCTATTTGCGTTCCTTTTTTTTTCACCGTTTTGGCCTACATAAATGTTTACGTAAGCTATTACGGCGTGGGGAAAAAAAGGAACACAAATAGCACCCACTATGCTATTTACGTTCCCCTTTTTTTCGCAGTAACAGCCTATGTAAAGATTTACGTAGGCTAAAATGGCAAAAAATAGGGAACTGAAATGGCGGCCGCCATAACCGCTGCCATTTGCGTATGCCGTTTTTTTGGTGGGGGGTTGCCGTGTTAGGCTATGTAAATACTTACGTAGCCTATCATGGCAGCCTGGCTGGACACAAATGGCGGCCGCTACAGCGGTCGCCATTTGCATCCGCAGCAGCCCGTCCGTGACCGGAACTCCAGCTGCAGACAGCCCTGGCCGGCTGCTCCGCAGAGCCGCCGCGTAGCGGAGCCAGCCGGGTAGGATTCCAGGGGGGAGGACCAGATCGCCTCCCCCCCCAACGAGGATTTCGGGGGGAGGGACGGAGTGCTCCCCCCCCACGGCAAAAAATTCTGCGAAAAGGTGAGTTTTGTACATCCCTAGAACAAAGTAAGGTTCCTCAGAATAACGGTGCCCAAGTTGTAATTAAAAAGGGGTATTACAAGTAGTGAATATCCATATGACAAACTTATTATTGGTGATCCTTATCAGTTGCATTACTTACATGACACCTGGACACAATGTGATTTACAAGTCTGGGGAGTTTTCTCATTGACTCCAGTAGGCCTCCACCAGACATTTCAAATTGCGCCTCTTTATGTGTTTTAAGCTATTCTGTCAATGCCTACTGCCATCAACTGAAAAAGAAAGTTAATTATAGATGGCTTCTGAAAAGAAAATGTAATTTTTATTGGAAATGTAAAGATAAATAAATACAGCTGGAGGGAAAATGCCATTAGAACTCCTATGAAGAGCCCCACGATGTTCCACTTAGAGTAAACATTCCTCTTTCTGCCTTTTAAGAACTCAAGACTGCTGCATTCAACTCAGCCTTTCTTTCATGTGGGACAAGGAAAGTTGGAAAGGGAATTTAGTTAAAACTCTGAGTTGAAATCGAAGCTTACAGGAGATTAGAGGCAGAGGAGCTCCAGAAAGCCCTTGCTGTTTCGGTAATGCATCGTTCCTGACTTGTGATTTCCATATCTCTTTTATGTAGCCATCTAATTGGCACTCTTTAAATGATGCAAAAGTATTTTCTCTTAGTAGACACTCAGTATGTCAAATATTTTTGCAATACCAGTCCTTCGAACGGAATGGTTCTCCTTTACACAGACTGGATTCCAGGAAGAAGCCTGGGGTTACCTCATCTAACTAATGCAATTGTAAATGACAGAAGCTTCCTATACTTTAAGTTTGAAGGGGGAGGGAGGACAGGTGTTTGGATTTTTTTGTCTTGCTTTTTTGTTTTAAAGAACTCGTGCTCTTTAGATAACACTTTAATTGGCTTTAAGCCTATGTGGAAAGGCCTCTTCACATGACTATTTATAGTGATGAGCTGCAGTTGAGTGAATATAATTTGACTTACTCTTCCCACTTCAGGTATTTGATGATATGGTTGTGTAGTTGCTGTAACATATGCTCAACTCTAGATTTTCCAGTCATAAGAACATAAGAGCCACGCTGAATCAGACCAGAGGCCTGTCTAGTCTGGCATTCTGTTCTGACAGTGGCCAGCCAGCTGCTTGTGGGAAGCCCACAAGTAGGACATGAATAAAATCGCATCCTGCCCCCCCACACACACACAAACACACAAACACACACTTGTGTTCCCTAGCAACTGGTATACAGAGGTATACTACCTATGATACTGGAGGAACATCTAATCATCAGGACTAGTAGCCATTGATCGTTTGGTAAATGATTTACTATTATTTACCAATCTGCTAATTCCTCAGCAGGGGGGAATAGTAGATTATTTACCAGTTGATTGGTAAATACTAGTAGAGCACATATTTTGCATGCAGGAGGTCCTAGATTCAATTCCTGGAATTTCCAACTGAAAAATCTCAGGTAGCAGGACTAATGCCCTCCAGATGTTCTAAACCAGGGGTGGGTACACACCAGGCTTGTGAGTTCCACTAGATCTCCTTACTAGAACCCCAAGATCCATCTACCAGAGCCTGGTACAAAAGGCAAACACTTAGAATTAAAGAATTCTGAGCCCAGGAATTTGAGTAGCAGAACGGAATGCAAGTCATAGCCCTTCCGCACAAAGCCCCACTCATTTCAGCAGTGCAATTTAGGGTGGTGGTGAGTAATTTTGTTGGTCCTATTTTTAGATAAGCGGGAGTCAGAAATCCTTGCTGATCAACTGCAAATCACCCAGAGATCTACCAGTAGATCCTGGTCTACCTTCTGTCCACCCCTACTTTAAATCTCTTCATGCAGAGATCTCCTTTAGCAATGTCCAGCCTAGTGTGGTCACATTAACAGACATATTTTCCCAGCAACTAGTTGCGTAGTCGCAACAGGTAAAAGAGCCGATGAATGGATGTGAATCATTGGCCAGGAAATGGCACCTGTCAATTGGGCTGCACCTAGATGCATGTTTCACCATTTGGCTGCACCTGTGTTGTATTCAGTCACCATGAATTAAATCTGCACTATCCCCTTTAGTATAACACTGGCTCCAGGCTCTCCAGAACATTCCAAGGCTCAGAAAATGCAGCCCTCCCTGTTACTTCTCCTTGTCTCCCAAACACCCTTCTCACCACCACTACCACCACCACCCCAAGCCTCCCCCTTTCTCTTACGTACTGAAACAGTGGTGGGTTGAACAGCAGTGGAGGGAGAAGGGAAGAAGGAGGTCTCTACCTTCTCCCCTCTTTCTCCATTGCACTGGAGCTGAAGTGTAAGTCCCAAGGGTACAAGGGAGATGTAGTTCCCCTGAACGCCACTGCAATTCTTTGGATTTTGATCTGAACCAGAGAAAAACTGGGGGGGTATGAACCCCCCCCAATTATTTGAGTCGAAACTTCCTATATGTGTGTACATAAAGGGGGAGAGAGAGAGAGAGATGCTGGACCAGGGGTAGGCAACCTGGTATCCTCCCGTAACCTCTGACCATTGACCATGCTAGCTGGGGCTTATTGGAGAAACAGTCCAAAACATCTGGAGGGCTCTAGGTTGCCTTCCCCTGTGCTAGATGATGGAAGGATTCCCCCTATTCCATTCCTTTGTTGTTCATCTGGTTTATTCTGCCTTACATTCCACTCCACCTGAGTTCCAGTTTAACCAGTAGAATTTCTAAAATTAATTAATTCCAGAACTGAAGTATGTGCAGTTTGTTTGCCACATTTCAATGTGTGTGTGTGTAGGCGTGTGTGGAAGATACAAATGAAGGGCTGCCTGAAATTGAAAGTTGCAACAAACTGCGCATGCACAGTGCTCTGTGAAAACTTGGTTCTACTTCAGAAAACAAGGCCAGGGAATTCAGAACTCCACAGTCTGGGTGAAAATTAAGGAGAATTTTGGAAGCATCCCAAAAATCAGTGATGGGGAATCTGAGGCCCTCTAGATGTTTTTGGACCCCCACTTCTATCATCCTTGACAACTGGCCGTGCTAGCTTAGGGTCATGGGAGTTGGAGCCCATCAACATCTGGAGGGTTACAGTTCCCCCACTCATGCAATAAGTAGGTAGACAGGTGCCTGCAGCCCCATCCAAGGATGCAGTTTGTGTGCACTGCTGCAAGTAGGGTTGGCGGAGAATTTCTCCCCGAAACTTCGGGGGGCCGAGCGCCAACGTGTTCGGCCCCCCGAACAAGTTTCGGGGAGAAATTCTCTGCCCCCCCGCACCCCGCACCCCCCCCCCTGGGACGGGACTTACCTTTCCCGAATGTCCCTCCCGGCGGCGGATCCCGGTGGCAGTTCGTCGGGTCTTTGTCAGGGGCAGGGGCGGCAGCCGATCTTTCGACCGGCTGCCGCCGCCGCCATTCCAATAAAACTAAAAAAAAAAACACGCCCCCGTGATAGGCTACGTAAATCGTCACGTAGCCTATCACGGGTGACTTAAAAAAAAAAAAAAAGCGCGTACGGCTAATGGCGGCCCCCATAGAGAGCCGCCATTCACGTTCCTTATTTGGTCGCTGTAGTCTACGTAAAGATTACGTAGACTATGGCAAAAATAAGGGCAACGCTATATAGCTATATAGCGTTCCCTTATTTTCGCCGTAGTCTACGTAAATGTTTACGTAGACTACACGTGCCAAAATAAGGAACGCAAATGGCGGCGCCCATGGGCACAGCCATTTGCATATGCGCTTTTTTTTTCCCCCCAAAGTCAGCCGTGATAGGCTATGTAAACATTTACGTAGCCTATCACGGCTGACTGCAGGCCAGGGACGCAAACGGTGGTGGCTACGGCCGCCGCCATTTGCGTCCCGGCAGGAGAAGGGGTTTCACGGCCAGAGAGACGGGGCGCTCCCCCCCGGCCAGAAAATGGGCGGGGAGGGACGGGGCACCTCCCCCCCGCCCAGAATTTTTGGGGGAGGGATGGAGCGCCTCCCCCACACCGCGAAGCAAGCTTCGGGATCAGGTAAGTGTCTTTCATCCATCCCTAGCATCAACTGCATGCATTTCGGAAATGTACAGTCAGGGCCAGAAATATTGGAACAAGGATAACTGTTTTGGAAGTTGGCCTCTGTACACCACCACATTGAAGTTGAAAGGAAACACACCCAGATGGGAGCGAAGTCAGGACATTATGCTGTAATTCAAGGGGTTTATGTTTGACAAAAGTGGGGCACTAACCATTCAGGAAGGACAGCCAGTGGCATACACACACACCCATCGTTGTTCACTCATAAGTAATGGAATGAATGGCTGACAAGCAGCTGCATGGCCAGGTGTGGCCTGTTTCCTGGGCACCCCATGACCAAGCAAGCAGATAAAAGGCCTGGAGGTGGTTCTGAGTGTTATATTTGAATAGGGATGTACGAAAGTTGCGCCACGGATCTCGGGGAGGCCAAATGCCAGCTCATTCGGCCACCCTCCAGGACGGGACTTACCTTGGGCGGATCTTCCTGGTGGCAGCAGTGGCTCCAGCGGCGGCTCCGGCAGCGGTTCGGCAGCGGCGGCTGCGGTGGCCGGTCTTCCAACCGGCTGCCGCCGCCGCCGCCATTTCCAGGTTAAAAAAAACAAAAAAACAAAAAAACTTGATAGGCTACGTAAAGATTTACGTAGCCTATCACGGCTAGATTTTAAAAAAACACCGTGATAGGCTACGTAAATGTTTATGTAGCCTATCACAGCTGACTTAAAAACAAAACAAAAACGCGCGTACGCAAATGGCGGAGGCCATGGCCGCCGCCATTTGCATTCCTTATTTTGGCACGTCTTAGTCTACGTAAACATTTACGTAGACTAAGATGGAGAAAATAAGGGGAATGCAAATAGCGTAGATGCAAAATAAGAAAATAATAAGAAACACAAATGGCGGCGGCCATGGCCGCCGCCATTTGCATACGCGCATTTTTTTTTTTTTAAGTCAGCCGTAATAGGCTACGTAAACATTTACATAGCCTATCACGGCTGACTGCAGGGACGCAAACGGTCCCTGCTAGCCAGCAGCCGGATGTCCGGCTGCTGGCGGAGCTGGCCCGCGGCTCCGCAGAATGTCTGCGGAGCACAGCCAGCCGTCCAGGATTCCGGTGGGGGAGGAATGGAGCGCCTCCCCCCCCGGTGAGGATTCCGGGGGGAGGGACAGAACACCTCCCCTCCCACCATCAGCATAATCCCCGAAAGGTAAGTGATTTTCGTACATCCCTACATTTGCATTTGGTAGCTGTTCACTGGGACTCCCAACATGAGGTCCAAAGAGGTGTCCATGCAAGTGAAGGAGGCCATCATTAGGCTAAGGAAACAAATTAAACCCATCAGAGAGATTGCAAAAACAGTGGGAGTGGCCAATACAACAGTTTGGAACATCCTGAAAAAGAAGGAATTAACTGGCAAGCTCAGCAACAGCAAAAGGCCTGGAAGACCACGGAAGACAACTAAAGTGGATGACTGCAGAATTCTGCTCATGGTCAAGAGGAACCCTTTCACAACATCTAGCCAGGTCAAGAGCGCTCTTAAGGAGGTAGGCATGTCATTGTCAACATCTACAGTCAAGAGACGGCTTTATGAATGTAAATACAGAGGCCTCACAACAAGGTGCAAACCACTGGTAACACTCAAGAACTGAAAGGCCAGATTAGGCTTTGCCAGCAAACACCTAAAAAAGCCTGCCCAGTTCTGGAATAAGAGTCTTTGGACTGATGAGACCAAGATTAACTGGTACCAGAATGATGGGAAGAGAAAAGTATGGAGAAGCAAAGGAACAGCTCATGATCCAAAGCATACCACATCATCTGTCAAACATGGTGGAGGCAGTGTTATGGCATGGGCATGTATGGCTGCTAATTATAGAATCATAGAATCATAGAATAGTAGGGTTGGAAGAGGCCTACAAGGCCATCGAGTAAAACCCCCTGTTCAATGCAGGAATCCAAGTCAGAGCATCCCTGACAGATGGCTGTCCAGCCTCATCTTGAATGCCTCCAGTGTGGGAGAGCCCACCACCTCCCTAGGGAATTGGTTCCATTGTCGTATTGCTCTAACAGTCAGGACGTTTTTCCTGATGTTCAGCCAGAATCTGGCGTCCTGTAACTTGAGCCCATTATTCTGTGTCCTGCACTCTGGGATGATCAAGAAGAGATCCTGGCCTTCTTCTCTGTGACAGCCTTTAAGTACTTGAAGAGCACTATCATCTCTCCCCTCAGTCTTCTCTTCTCAAGGCTAAACATGCCCAGTTCTTTCAGTCTCTCCTCATAGGGCTTTGTTTCCAGTCCCCTGATCATCTTTGTTGCTCTCCTCTCAACCCTCTCCAGTTTGTCTGCATCCTTCTTAAAGTGTGGTACCCAGAACTGGACACAGTACTCCAGATGAGGCTTAACCAGTGCTGAGTAGAGGGGAACTAGTACTTCCCGGGATTTGGAAGTTATGCTTCTATTAATGCAGCCCAAAAGAGCATTGGCCTTTTTTGCAGCCACATCACATTGTTGGCTCATATTCAGCTTGTGATCGACAACAACTCCAAGATCCTTCTCGCTTGTCGTGTTGTTGAGCCCCTATCCCCCATCTTGTAATTGTGCATTTGGTTTCTTTTTCCTAGGTGCAGAACTTGGCATTTATCCCTATTAAATGCCATTCTGTTGCTTTCTGCCCAGCACTCCAGGCTATCCAGATCACTTTGAATTTTGTTTCTGTCTTCCAAAGTATTACCTATCCCACCCAATTTTGTGTCATCTGCAGATCTGATCAGCATTCCCTGCACCTCCTCCTCCAAGTCATTAATACAAATGTTGAAGAGCACTGGGCCCAGGACTGAACCCTGCGGTACCCCAATCGTTACCTCTCCCCGGTTTGAGAAGGTCCCATTGATAAGCACTCTTCGAGTCCAATTCTGTAGCCAACTGTGGATCCACTGGATCGTTGTTTCATCTAGGCCACTTTGAGCTAGTTTGCTCATCAGGATATCATGGGGCACTTTGTCGAAAGCTTTGCTGAAGTCGGGGTATATGATGTCTACAGCATTCCCACAGTCTACAAGGGAGGTTACTTGATCAAAAAATGAGATCAGATTCGTCTGGCAGGACTTGTTTTTGACAAATCCATGTTGGCTTCGAGTAATCACGGCATTGTTGTCAAGGTGCTTCCAGATGGATTGCTTTATCATCTGCTCCAGAATTTTCCCAAGGATTGATGTCAGACTGACTGGTCTGTAGTTCCCAGGTTCCTCCTTTTTACCCTTTTTGAAGATAGGGACAACATTAGACCTCCTCCAGTCATCTGGCACTTCCCCCGTCCTCCATGATTTCTCAACGAGAATAGACAGTGGTTCTGAGAGTTCTTCTGCCAGTTCCTTTATTACTCTAGGATGCAGTTCATCTGGCCCTGGAGATTTGAACTCATTCAAAGTAATTTGGTGTTCCTTTGTTGCAGAACCCAGAGTCAGAGAGACCACGGAGTGAAGGAAAAAGAGATTCTTTATTTAACGCGCGGGCTTAAGGCTGGAATCGTTTCCAAAGAGCCAGAAGCCCCGATTTACATTAGCACATTGGTTTTATAGACATTGTGACATATATGAAATGGCTCCTCCTCTCCCTCCCGCATGGGGTTGCAATCCTCAACATTTTTCCTCCTAGCACCATTGTTTATAATACAAGAACTGGGTTATAGGGTAGCCATGATAAGGAGAGAACAGAAGAGAACAGCAGAGAACAAGATATACAATTGTATGACCTTTGACAAGATAAGGAATTCCTGTGTCTCGTCAGCTTACAACAATATATTCAAGGGAGAAAGAGCTCAGCAAGAACATGAAGCATGAGACTGCATGAGGCTACTTAGTCTGACCCCTGATATGGCTGCTACATTCCCCCCTTAAATGCATAATTTCATTACAATTATAGCATTTCTGATAACCATACAAAGCTTTTTGTGACATACATATTACTTAGCCTCTTGTTGGGCTATTAGAGCATAGAGGGCAGCAGTTTTACTAGCTGAGACATAAAACAGATTGGTTAAACAGCGCATAAGACAAGGAACGCAGAGACATAACAGAACTTTTATGAACAATACTGGTAGAATTAGGATGAACAATGCTTTCAAGCCAGCTAAGATCTGGAAGCCAAGGGGTTAACTAATTTAGCTAATTGTTTTGTCTTATTGTTTTGTTAGCTACTATATTGTGCAGCTTGTTGATCTGTTCATCTACAGCATTGCCATTATCAGTTAAGTTAAAACAACAGAGCTTTTGGTGTGTCTCACAACTTAAATGATGAAGAAGGAAGAGGTAATCTATACCAGCTCTATTTTCTAGAACTGCACCTTTTAGATCACGCAGCTTTTTATTTAACAATGACAATGCTCGTGAGGTGGCATTTATGCATTTGGCTAAGCTGCAAGCTAACCGGTTGATTTCCAGACCATCAGCCACGGCTAAACTTGGAACCCCAACTAGTGACATTGCTAAGGCCAATTTTTCTGAGTCAGAATATAACTGCACATGACTATTACAATTTTTAGTTAGTTGGAGTGCTCGAGGCTGCCGTTGACGGATTTTTTCAGGCTACAGGGGAAGAATTGGCACCAGTTCAATTGGCGGCTGAGGCAACATGGGTGGTTATCAGACAAGTTGGCAGGAATGAATGACCAAGTGCGGGAATTACATGTCTAAAACCATCCATGAGGCAAAAGTATGTGGGCATCATTAAAAGATATGTTTTGAATTTTATTACAGTGGAAGGGGGCCAGGGATAGCTTTATATTTTCTGGAAAAAATTTTGACAATTAAGCATTTGTGCACACGTAGCATTTGTTTCAGCAATGATGGGGGTGCGTAGAGTGAACTCTGTAGGGGGTAGGATCTTTGCAACCACGCCCCAATTAGCATTTTGGGAATAAGTTAAACTTACACCATAAACTTTTAACATGGTATCTTTTTGAATTTTCCCAGGATGTCTACAGACAGGTATTAAGCAAGAGCTAATAAGCCTGTTTGCAGGTATACCTCTTGGCAAACAAAAATGTTTTATTTTCATGATGTTAGCCAGGTGAAGCCAGTAATTATCAGCAAATCACTGGGACAAACTTCTTTTTCCAGGGGCAGACCCCCCTTTTTGCACCTTATTAAGGAAACACAATGCAACACTACTAACACTACAACACGCATGTTTGATCTTCTTTGGGATCTGACCGTACGCTGGGCAGCTATTTACCTGGCAAGCTGCAGTAGGGTCTAGTCCCCTTCTTCAATTCTCCAGTTGCAGGTCTGACCATACGCAGGGGGACAGTTTCCCGGTGTGTCCACAGTAAGGTCTAGCCTGAGTCTTCTTACTGCTTTTTCAGAATGATTTTTAAAGGATTTTCAGGATTTCTGTTTATGGTCTACTTTCCCCCTCTCGCTCTCTTGACTCGTGTCCAATGTATCCAGGGTTTAATTCTAGCTGCTTTCATAGCTGCGGGGGTGGAAAGTATGACAGTTTTCAGTCTTCTCTATCTGGGAGTCAAAGGGTTATTTTTCCCTCTTTAACTCATACTTTAACTCTTGGTTGGAAAGGATGAACTTCTGTGATGGGAATTGGGGGCTTATTTTTTTAAGACAAAGCGACGCTGGGCTTGAAGACCTTTGCTCAGTGTTTGGACTTCTTGTTTAAGGCTAACGTTTGCTTGCTCTTGATGCTGCTCCAGTGTCAATTATGAAGTCAATGTCACGGCCCCTCACAGTCAATATCACGGCCCCTCTCAAGCTGTCTCCCTCTTCGCCCATTCTGGCCCCTTTGGTTTTCTCCTTTGTGTATTTGATTTATTTTATTTGGGCATTCATGCCACTAATGTCTATCTTGTCCACACTGGGCACACTGGTTCTTTTTTTAAGAATCTTCTGCCTCTGCCGGGTCTTCTTCTTTTCTTTTTTCGTTTATGTCTTCTTGGGCCTCTGGGTCGAGGGGGGTGTACTGGCGATAGGCATTTGAAAGACGCTCCAAGTACGCTCTGGGGCCTCGGTGGCACCTTGCAGCACTTTAGACACTTTGGTCATATTAATTGACTTCTTCATACCTGCTTTCATGGCTTTTAACAGCAGGGTTTGATACTGGGTGAGGCGCTCTAGCCCCACTTGTGTTTTGGGATTCCAGCAGGGGGGGTTACTTACAAGGAGACTTTATTGGGTAACTTACAGCACACAGGCGTACTTAATTTTTGGATCAGACAGCTTCTCTGAACCACGAGCTATTGCACTAAATGGGTTTTTATACTATACATGTTACCCATGAGGCAGCACAACACTAGCAAGCATTTTTAGCATAGGCTAGAAGTGCTTGGTTCTCAGGCACAGCTTCCTGTAAACAACTTCGCTTTCCAAAGTGCTTGATAACACTTTTTATTTATTAGTATGGGAAGACAAATTTTTTCTCTTTTTTTTGCTTTCTTTTTCTTTGCTGATCTGCCTGTATTGCAGATCATGTTTCAAACTTTTTATATAAAACTTTCTGCTCCATGCACCAGCCTTGTCTCTTTATTTGTCTTTTTCAAGTTAAACTTACTTAAACTTTTCTGCCTTACACTAGTCCCACTGACACACATTTGGGATAGGCTCTTCTTCTCCTTCTAGTTACATTTTCTTCATTTTAAAGAACTATTACATTATTGTGGCTACTTTACCCCAGGTAATAAGCTCCAGGCACAATCAGCTGCTTTTAATTTACCCTGGGGGCAACTATGGCCACGCTTCTTTTTTTACAAATTTTTTTTTTTTCTTTGCCTTTTGCCTTTTCTTTTTCTCTCTTCTCTATCTGTCTTCTACTTTCTCTATTCCTTCTTTTCTACTTGCTTTTGTCTTTTCTCTTCGTCATCCATTGGGAACTACACTTAGTATCATTTGGAGTTGCAACTAACACTAATCTGCAAATATCACATATACTTTATGATATTTAAGAAATCATAAAATATACACAACAAACTTTTTCTGCAATTTAACACAATGAATGGAAAACACTTTTTGCATGGTAAGGCATGATGGAGCAGATCCAGCAATTATACTGGTCTTCTGGCTGAAAGCTCAGGGCTCATTAAAATCAAGGGACGGGCATACCCACACACGCAGAGTTCTAGGTCACCATTTTTGCATCGGCAACTCTATGCTGCATGAGTTCTGGCAGAAGGAAATCTAAAAGTTATAGATCAAACTCAGCCTGCTGTACACTGAGCTGACTACAAACATAGACACACGGTCCACAGCGATGAGAGTTCAAGTTTATCAAAAGCTTCATAGCACTGTCCATGGCAAGTCTTTGACAATTTAAAATTTTAGTTCATGTGCAGAGTGTCTCTAAAAAGCCTAGACATTGATGGAGGCAAACAGAGAAGGCTCTGGGCAATGAAGATGCGATGTTTCCAGCAAAGGCTCTCCACTTTTGCATTAGTTTAAAAAGGGGAAGTGTGGCCCTACACCCCTTCTGACAGACAAGGGCCTTTAACTTTTTAGCAAGGCCTCTGTCTAAACAGAGCGGCACAGCTTAGCTCTCTAGCCGTGACACTTTAACCTGGGCAACTCCTTTGTAAATTTTATTTTACTTCTGTCAGGTTCTCTCACAGACATTTTAAAAACTTACTCTTTTTTTTTTCTTTTCTAACCTGGTACACAAAAGCACTGAAACACTGAGTGCCGAAACTCAGGACGCTGGGGGGTGATGGGCATCGCTTTATACTTGCATTTTTCAGGCAGCCATTAATCTTCGGGGAGGCGGTGGGGTGATTTGCAGGACTTCAAAGGCAGGCTTCTCAGTTTGTTTGTATTTGTAAATCCCAAGCTCAAAACAGGACACGATGAGGTACAGGGCCACCAAATTCTTGCTTTGGCACGGGCAACAAATAACTCGGGTTAGCTTTCTTCACTGGGGTCTCAAACAGGAAAACAGTCTTAATTTAAAGTTGTAACATCACTGACAGCGTCAGCCAGCCAGCTACACAGATCTCATTGTTTTTTCAAGACAGTTGCTCCAATATCTTCTTTTCTTCTCAATCAGGTTGGGTCTCCCAGCTTACACAGTTTATTGCAGCTTCCAGGAGCATGGCAGTAGCGTGATTTTGGCTTGGCCAGGAACATGCTGTCTGGTTTCTCGGTCTCTTTAGCACACACACTTAGGCAGTGTAACACTGGATACTCAAATCAGTGAGATTTCTTCATTGCAGGGAATCCCACGGCAAAAGCTTAATGGTTACGCTCTTCAGAAATCATATAGCTGATGGTCAGTAGCTACAGGCTCTATGCAATTTTAACACAGTTCAAAGCTAAACACGGTTACCTTGACAGAGATCTTCAACGTGGTCTTTCCGCTTCATTCTGCTTTGGGACAGTCTTATGGCACACTTTTCACTCGAAGAGGGGTCTAGCCTGTGCTCTGGGGGCTGATTCTTCACCTTTATTTTCTATTTTGCCTTCATTTTCTGGGTCTTCATTTTCAGTTTCCATTTCTTAGGGATTTCATCTCAATTAGGCGAGGTGATGATGTTGCACAACTCAGAAGGTTGTGGGCAATTTTCCTGCCCCCCCTCTCTCGGCGCGCTAGGCTAACAGCTACTTCTTTGGCCTTACACTCTCACGCTCCCACGCTTTGTTAAAAGCCAGACTGTCCTGCAACATTTTTCTAATTAACAGCCTCAGATCTTGTTTTTTTTTTTCTCTCAGCTCGACCTTGAGCTTTTTGCTGTTTTCTCTCTCTATTCTGAATCTTTTTTTAAAAAAAACCTTTTTCCTTCTTTGTTTGACATACATCTCAAGGGGGTGCAAGGTTTGCTTCCCCCACCACCCATAGCCTCCCTCCTAAATTGAAGACAGACACAATTAGGGAATGGGAATTGGTCAGTGAGTAAGGGGTCTCACTGGCCGACACAAGAGGATTTTTCACACCACGCACTTTGCTACTGGCCTGGGCACCCGGACGGTCAACGGTATGCGTCAGAAACCGCAGTAGCCACTCACACAATCATCAATCTCTCCACTACATCCATATGTCCCTGCCACCCACTTTTCCCACTTTTTACCAGAGCGGAAAACGGCTTCCCCAGCTTCCTCAGCTTCCTACTGAGTACTGGCGTGCTAGGTACTGGCGCCCACTCGGGGGTGTGATCAGGCCCCCCTTCTACCCGCAAGGAGTAGGTTCTTTTGTATACGTATACCACCAACACTGACCTTCTTCATAAGGCGGGGCCCTCTTTTTTTCTGCCCAGTGGCCTTTCTCCCTAAAGGCGGGGCCCTCTTTTTCCCATATACTTGCCTTTCTCCTGAAGGCTTCCAATGTGGGTTTCAACTCAATTGCAGCTGCGATATAGGCAGGGCTCAAGTTCCTTCCTCCGCTTCCCAAGGTTCTCTTGCTGCTCGCTACCGTTTGGGCGATCCCGGTGCAGGCTTTCTCCCATTCACTCGACAAAAAGGTCGGTGGCGCCAAGAAAGGGAGGCATGCGCCGAGCTCGTCTTCCCGGTGCGGCGATCAAGAGCAGGCAACTGCCACCTGTCTGGCTCAGAGCCTGCCACATCCGAGTCACGGCACCATTTATGTTGCAGAACCCAGAGTCAGAGAGACCACGGAGTGAAGGAAAAAGAGATTCTTTATTTAACGCGCGGGCTTAAGGCTGGAATCGTTTCCAAAGAGCCAGAAGCCCCGATTTACATTAGCACATTGGTTTTATAGACATTGTGACATATATGAAATGGCTCCTCCTCTCCCTCCCGCATGGGGTTGCAATCCTCAACATTTTTCCTCCTAGCACCATTGTTTATAATACAAGAACTGGGTTATAGGGTAGCCATGATAAGGAGAGAACAGAAGAGAACAGCAGAGAACAAGATATACAATTGTATGACCTTTGACAAGATAAGGAATTCCTGTGTCTCGTCAGCTTACAACAATATATTCAAGGGAGAAAGAGCTCAGCAAGAACATGAAGCATGAGACTGCATGAGGCTACTTAGTCTGACCCCTGATATGGCTGCTACACCTTGACCATATGCCTATCGATCTCAAGCTGCAATCCTGCCCCTTCAGCCTGTACTTCGCCTTTGCCAGAGAATCATAGACCCTCTTTCGGGAGAAGACTGAGCCAAAGCAGGAATTGAGCACCTCTGCCTTTTCTTTGTCACCTGTTATCATTTTGCCATCCTTATTTAATAGCTGAACCACCATTTCTTTCCTCTGCCTTTTACTATGCACGTAGCTGAAGAAAGCCTTTTTGTTGTTTTTAGCATCCCCCGCTAACCTCAGCTTTAGCCTTCCTGACGCCATCCCTGCAGTTCTGTGCTATCTGCCTGTACTCTTTCTTTGTTACTTGGCCTTCTTTCCACTTCCTATATGTGTCCTTTTTTGTTTTCAGGTCATCCCTAAGCTTTTTGTGAAGCCACACTGGCTTCTTCTGTTGTCTTCCACCTTTTTTTCTTGTTGGAATTGTTTGTAATTGTGCCTTTAGAATTTCCTTTTTTAAAAGCTCCCACCCATCTTGGATTCCTTTTCTCATTAGCGTCACTTGCCATGGGACCTTACTGATCATTGTTCTGAGTTTATTAAAATCAGCTTTCCTAAAATCCAGGGTACATCCAATTAGGGATGTACGAAAGTCACTTACCTTTTTGACGGGGTGATTCGCGGTGTGGGGGAGGCACTCCGCACCTCCCCTCGAAATCCTGATCTGTCCAGCTCCGGTCCGTGGAAATTCCACTGAGCCGCTGGCCGGGGCCACCCGCAGCTGGACATCCAGCTGCTGGGCAGCCTTCGGTAAAAAAAAACTGTGTACGCAAATGGCGGCGGCTACGGCAGCCGCCACTTGCATTCCCTTTTTCTCACTGTTTTAGCCTACATAAATATTTACGTAAGCTATTACGGTGAAAAAAAGGGAACGCAAATGGCGGCCACCGTAGCCACCGCCATTTGCATATGCGGTTATTGTTGTTTTTGTTGCCATGATAGGCTACGTAAGTATTTACATAGCCTATCACGGCAAAAGCAGCTTCGCAAATGGCGTGGTGGCCGCCATTTGCATGGCTGCCTTTGCTGTGATAGGCTATGTAAATACTTACGTAGCCTATCACGGCAGCCTGGCCGGACGCAAATGGAGGCTGCTTTGGCAGCCGCCATTCAAGTCTGCAGCAGCTGGCCAAGAGGCCAGCTGCCGCCGCTGCCAGAGCCACCGCCGGAGCCACCGCCACTGGAACATCCACCCCAGGTAAGCTTTGTCCCGGGGGGGATTCCATGGGGGGACGGGGGGAGGCCGTTCTGCCACGGGTTTGGGGGGCCGAATGCCAGTGCATTCAGCCTCACTGAAATCCGGGGCAGAATTCTCCACCATCCCTACTGCCAATGGAACTGGGTCACTGGTGTTTATTGATGACCTGACTGCTGATAAAGGCAGCAGGCTGAATTCTGAAGCGTATAGGGCTATACATTCTGCTCAGATTCAGCTGAATGCTGCCAAACTTATAGGACACCACTTCATATTGCAGATGGATAATGACTAGGGATAGGGGAGAATTTCTCCCCGAAACTTCAGGGGGCCGAGTGCCAACGCATTCGGTCCTCCGAAGGTTTGGGGAGAAATTCTCCACCACCCACCGCCCCCCCCACCCCCCCCAGGATGGGACTTACCTTTTACGAATGTCGCTCCCGGCGGCGGGTCCCGGCAGCGGTTCGGCAGGTCTTCATCAGGGGCGGGGGCGGCAGCCGGTCTTTTGACCGGCTGCTGCCACCGCCATTACAAGAAAAGTAAAAAAAAAAAAACGCCCCTGTGATAGGCTACGTAACGATTAATGTAGCCTATCACGGCTAGATCTGCAAAGTCAGCTGTGATAGGCTACGTTAATCGTCACGTAGCCTATCACGGGTGACTTTGGGGGGAAAAAAAAGCGCATACGCAAATGGCGGCCCCCATAGGGAGCCGCCATTCACGTTCCTTATTTGGTCCCTGTAGTCTACGTAAAGATTTACGTAGACTACGGCGAAAATAAGGGCAACGCAAATAGCCGCCGCTGCCATTACAAAATAAAGTAAAAACAAAAAAAACACCCGTGATAGGCTACGTAACGATTAAAGTAGCCTATCACGGCTAGATTTCCAAAGTCAGCCTATCACGTAAATCGTTACGTAGCCTATCACGGGTGACTTTGGGGGGGGGGAAGTGCATACACAAATGCCGGCGCCCATGGGCGCTACCATTTGCATTCCTTATTTGGTCCTGGCTAGTCTACGTAAAGATTTACATAGACTACGGCGAAAATAAGGGCAACGCTGCATTGCCCTTATTTTTGCCAAAGTCTATGTAAATCTTTACATAAACTACCGGGACCAAATAAGGAACGGAAATGGTGGTGCCCATGGGCGCCACCATTTGTGTACGCACTTTTTTTTTTCTCAAAGTCACCTGTGATAGGCTACGTACTGATTGGAGAAATTCTGCTGAAATATGAACTGAAACAAATTTCTCATCGAGAGGAATGTAAGAATCAGCAAAAACCAAGCTTGCTAAAGTTCTCCGGACTCCCAAGTTCTACATATGACCAGCATTGGGGAAGTTGGTCTGGTTAATGC